>NC_058407.1:34585329-34593488 GCF_002201575.2 Neomonachus schauinslandi
ATCTATCTATCTATCTATCTATCTATCTATCTATCTATCTATCTATCATCTATCTATCTATCTATATACAATGGAATATTACTCAGCCATCAGAAAGGATGAATACTTACCATTTACATTGACGTGGATGGAACTGGAGGGTATTATGCTAAGTGAAATAAGTCAGTCGGAGAGTCAATTATCATATGGTTTCACTCATATGTGGAACATAAGAAACAGTGCAGAGGACCATAAGGGAAGGGAGGGAAAACTGAATGGGAAGAATTCGGAGAGGGAGACAAACCACGAGAGACTCTTAACTATGGAAAACAAACTGAGGGTTGCTGAAGGGGAGGTGGTGGTGGGGGGATGGTAATTGGTTGGAGGGCTGGGGTAACTGGGTGATGGGCATTAAAGAGGGCATGTGATGTGATGTGATGAGCATTGGGTGTCATGCACAACTGATGAATTGTAGAACACTACATCTGAAACTAATGAAAAAAGCAAACAAACCCCACCCCCCCCAAAAAAACAAAATGAGTTTCAGAATTAGGAATACTATATGGATTTTTATAATTAAGGAATATCACACAGCCCTCATTGCCCTGTTTTCTTTATTTCCCAGAGCTGGTAAGGATGTATGTATTCCTGTGTATTCATGCACATATATGTGGTAAGTAGGGGTACTTAAGTGAGTACATGTATATATGCAAATGCACAAATGCATACTGAGTACATGTATATATGCAAATGCACAAATGCATACTCAGACATATGCAGATGCACCTGTGTATTTCCCCTCCAATAAAAGCAATTTGTTTTCTCCTAAAGGCAAATGGGCATTTCTTCCTTTGGTTAGTTCAGTTCATTTAGTTGGAAAGCCCTTCTTTTCTATCACTCCATCCATGGCAACACACTGCAGCTAGGCTCCTAATCTAATAAGGCCCCATGGTAGAGCTTTTTTTACCTATTTTATCTTGATGCTCCATGTTGGCTCCTTCCAGTTAAGAACCTGATTTCTTATCTTATTTACTTCAATGTCTCATAATTGGTAGTTGCTCAAAAACTGTTCGCTATATGGATGAGTGAGGTTTGCCCACATCATCTAAAGTACCTTATTTCCTTTATCATCTCTGCTTGAAAACAGGCTGTAGTTTGTTTGATACAATGTTCTCACAGATGTTGTGAGTCAAGTGCTCTATAAAGGCCCCATGGAAGGAAGATTTATACCTGTTTTTCATTTCTTCTGCTGCTTTAGTGGTTTATTAAGGGAGGCATATAATATCGCTTGAAGCAGTGCAAGACATCAGATCATGATAATGAAAAGTTTGAGCCTCATCTCAGTTTCTTTTCATGAGCTAAATAAAATATCTACCTCATAGGTTTTCTAAAAGAAAAATGAAGTGATGCATGTATAATACTTAGCAAAGGACAAGCACATAATAAGCAAGCAACAATGTCAGAATAATAATAAAGAACCTTGTTTTTTAATGAATAAAGAAAGTTTATTATAGGCAAAAGAACCTAAGAATTGCTTCTGCAACATCCCTTACAGTTAGAATGACTTTTCTTCCTGACTGTGGGCTTTATACCTATTGTCATTACATAGTTATTAATGGTATTCCTTGCTACTCTCAAGAAGTTTTCTAGTTTGGAAAATAAATTATGTGATCACCCTACTTCTGTCCTTTTTCATTCCCTTATTATATTTAAAAGTATTACCGAGTCATCTATCAATTATAGATCTGACAAATCCATAGAACCCCAAAAAACAAAGTGGCCAAGTATTACTGTTCTCTTTAGGAAGAAAATGAACTAAGTTTTAGGTTGTGCCACAGGAAAATACCTGGCTAAGTTTTAGGAATAGTTCTATCCTCTATTTTTCCTAAAAAGTAATTTTAGGGAATGTGCATGCCTTTTTGTTTTAATGTTAAAAACTACATCATTTCACTAAACATTTTGCTCGTTAACAAAATTGAAATAGAAGTATTTCAGTTTTCAGTTTTGATTTTTTTGATTTTTTCAGGAAAACTAGGAAGCTAAAAAAGACAAAAACAAACAAAAATATAATTAAACAAACAAGACTATAACTACATAAGAAATGTCCAAAAACAAGACCTACTCCTCCCCATCTACAAAATGGTATCTAAGATGAGTAGGAGTACAACATAGATATTTATTATTTTTAAATGGGACTTGACGATGTATATATTTTTAAAATTTTTTGTGATTTTTAAAAATTAATTTTTTCAAGTTTCTTTCAAGCTTTTATTTAAAATCTAGTTAGTTAAAATACAGTGTAATATTAGTTTCAGGTGTAGAATTTAGTGATTCATCATTTATATACAACACCCAGTGCTCATTATAACAAGTGCCCTCCTTAATCCCCCTCACCCATTTGGCCCATCCCCCCCCCCATCCTCCCCTCTGGTAACCTTCAGTTTGTTCTCTATAGTTAAGAGTTTGTTTCCTGGTTTGTCTCTCTCTTTTTTATTCCCCTATGTTCATCTGTATTGTTTCTTAAATTCCACATGAGTGAAATCAAATGGTATTTGTCCTTCTCTGACTGACTTATTTCACTTAGCATTATGCTCTTTAGCTCCATCCACCTTGCTGCAAATGGCAAGATTTCATTCTTCTTTATGGCTGAGTAATATTCCATTGTATATACATACCACATCTTCTTTATCCATTCATCCGTCAATGGACATTTAATGCAATTATCAAAATATCACCAGCATTTTTCACAGATTTAGAACAAATAATCCTAAAATTTGTATGGAACCACAAAAGACCCCAAGTAGCCAAAGCAATCTTGAAAAGGAAAAGCAAGAAACAAAACAGATAAACATAGGGGAAGGGAAGGGAAAATAAAATAAGACAAAAACAGAGAGGGAGACAAACCATAAGAGATACTTAACTATAGGAAAGAAACTGAGGATTGCTGGAGAGGAGGTGGGTGGTGAGATGGGGTAATTGGGTGATGGGCACTTGATGTAACGACCACTGGTGTTATATGCGACTGATGAAGTACTAAATTCTACCTCTGAAACTAATAATACACTATATGTTAATTAAATTGAATTTACATAAAAAATTTAAAAAAAAGAAAGAAAGAAAAGCTGGAGACATCACAGTTCCAGACTTCAAGTTATATCACAAGGCTGTAGTGAACAAGGGGCACCTGGGTGGCTCAGTCAGTTAAGTGTCCAACTCTTGATTTCAGGTCAAGTCATGATCTCAGGGTCTTGAGATTAATGGTCCTGGGATTGAGCCACGCTAAGCGGGGAGTCTGCTTATCCTTCTATTCGTCCCCTGCTCATGCTCTCTCTCTCTCTCACTCAAATAAATCAATAAAATTAAAAAAAAAAGCTGTAGTCAACAAGATAGTATGGTGCTGGCACAAAAACAGACACAGAGATCAATGGAACAGAATGGAAACCCAGAAATGGACAATGAATATATATATAAAAATTACTCATGACTTCTCTTAAACATTTTAGAGTTATAAAGGCATATATTTACATACCTAATCAATAATGATCAAAATATTATCTTTTCATGAAATCAGACATTTACATGAACTAGCTCAGAAAATCTAAAACTCAATGACTATACAAAGAGGAAGACCCTCCCAGAGAAATAATTGTGTCTTTAATCAGAAATAGACTGCTTTACAATTTAGTTTGCTTATTAGGTTCTTTGCTTGTCTGCTTGTCCTGTTACTCCCAAGCAGGGATCACATTTGCCCATCTACACCTGCAAAATCTAGCATCAGAAAACAAAAACAAAAACACAAAGTTGAATACATAGTTTCTATAGGGGCAATCATTTGACCTTGATGATAAAATGTTAATGCCTTATACTGGGTTTTCAGCAATACTTGATCTTTATAAAGCCATATTACTTTTAAAGTTAACAAGTAGGTCAAAGTACTGAGTTCCCATTCTGTTTTTCTATATTTCACACATTTGGAGTAAAATACTGCTAGTGTGTCCAGAGAAGGAAAAATTATACCTATGAAAATTGAGAATGGCCTAAAAGGCAGACACAAGCTAACAACCCCAGAAATAGCTCACTTGCTTAGTGGTTGACACTTCTGTAACTAAGCATTTTCCTTATACTGCTTGATTTTTGTTTTTGCTGTAGTTGGTTGTATTACTTGACACCAAATGAATATTTGCTTGGCTAGAAATCATCTAATTTTTAAAATGCTGTGTTGTGATGGCTTAATAATCCTTCACACGTTGTCTGAATTAATAAAAATTTTGCTTTTTTACATACACAGAGCTAATAAACATGGTTTCCCATGTCAAGCAAGAAGAATGTTGGTAATTTCAGAGCAACTTTGAACTTTATAGAGGGAACAATCTGGATGACATCCACATTGGGGACGTAGTTGTTAGGAGGGAGTTATCAAAAGGAAAGCAGAGAAAAGCCATAGGCAAGACATTTTACCACATTGCATCTCTGGTAGAGAGATATTTTTGAATACATGACTCATAATCATTTGTCCACCTTCCTAGCTCACAGAAACCTATTTAGCAACCTGCCAGCCCCAGAAAATAAGTAAGTTAGCATTTTCCAATCTATGGAATATTACCCAAGTGTGAGGCATAAAATTCATTTAGTGGGTCAAAACCAATTTAAACTGTGAAAAAAATATCAAAGTGCTTTTTTCCAGTGTATTGTAAATATAGTTTTATAGAATTTGTTTTTATTAAAATACAAATTGTGTGTAAGAGTGTTTATATAAAAGTAACCTTTTTACTGTGGGGTACTTTTAAATCTATGGATAAAAGCCAACTATGGAAACTCTGTCCTTGTTGCCATTCATTTGTCTCTTGACAGACAATGGTTGTTTCCTGATCACTGATCCTCAAGAGAATGGTTGCCAGGTGTTTTTAGAAGAAAAGCTTATTCCTTTATGGAAAGGAGAGTAGAGAAAAGAGACAACTTTAAAAACTCATTTCCCCTTCTTATTGGTACATTACTGCATGTCAATTGATGCTTAGATCCACTGCAACTGTCACATGAATATTATTTTTATGCTGAGGAAGACAGAACAAAATAAGAAAAACCTGGATCCTTAAGGACATCAGTAAGTCACTGCACCATGAAATGGCTCCCTTCCACCTTGTCAATTTATGTAATAAATGTCTGAATTATTTAAACCATTATTTTATTGGTATTCTATAATTTATAGCAAAAATTGAATGGCTGCAAGTCTAAAGCCAGTCATACTGAAAGCAAATTCTAAATTATTTCTCTACTTTTATTGTCTTTATCTTTTACCATTTGCCCCTCTTTTCCTAAGTCTCAGATCTTAGGTTCATATTTGAGTTTCTTATATTGTGTTACTTTACTATTAATAAATGTTCCTCTTTTAGATCATATTTTTGTTTTTATACAAATATAAATAATATATTATTTATTTTAATAAATGTGTTTACGGTCAGTAGTTTGATCTGAAGGCTACTACTTAACTAGATTGATTATAGGACTCTCAGCATCAAGAATGATTTCATCAAACCGTGGATATTACTGATCTCTAAATACTGACTTTCCTTTAAATAGTTCTTTTAAAATTTCTTTCAAATCCTTCTCTTTGCTCTATTAAATTATACATATCTTAACATACTGCATTTTATTTATTCTTACTCTGTATCTTATAGAATCATGAGCATTGGATTATAAAACGTATTAATTTTCATTGTAAATAGAGTGAAGGTAGAATTTAATTTTAATGAAGCTTGGTGTAACAATCATTCCACTCCAGTGAAATAGTACAAAGCACCAGCTGGAGACCAGCTGTGTCCTATGGTCTCTGACTATAGCAAAATCTTCCTACAACCCAATAAAGCAGATGCGTCCTTTGATGAACTTTGCAGATCTTCAGATCAGGTCTCTTATATTCTATATCAGCTAAAAAGCAAAAAAAAAAATCATTCTCTTTGGAGGCACATTAGTTTCTCTTTGAGGCTGTGCCAAAAACTTGGTTCTCTGTCAATAGATGGAGGTAATGTCTCATTGGACTACTTGTGGTCCTCATGCCATTCCTTCCATATAGATAACCAAGGGCACCTTCCCCAACACGATGTTGTTGGGGAAGTCATTAAGATGTGACCACTGGTTGACCTGCAAGTTGGACCCAGGCAATTGAAGGTTGTCCTATCCTTGGAATGTGCATTCCACTTGCCTTTCCCATTCCCAGAAGTTGTTCCAAGGATACAACCTTGAGGCTGAAATGTGGTGTTGAGATTATTTGGATGGTATATGTGTCTGAACCCAGTTAAGGCCACTACTGTAAACTTTTAAGAGTTGCCATGCAGGTGCAAAGATCTACTGGTCTTGAGATTGCCCAAAACAAACCTTGTAAATAAGTTCCCTTGCTTTTTAAAGCTGCCACCTAACAATCTGGAGTGGTCTGCCTCTTTCTTTGGTTTGTCCCTGCTCTCCACATATGGGGGCTGCTTTGGATTATACCTAAAAAGCTCCTGAGGGAGTTGTGAACTAACAAATATTTACATCAAAATACACTTTTTATTAAAATATAAAACCATGAAAATATAATTGTATGTTATACAAAAGGACAATTTAAAAAACTTGGGCTTTAGATCTTGGAGGTTCTCCTCTGATAAAAATCATGTAATTCAATAGTCCCAAGAGGCAAATAATTTCTATAATCATAAAAGTCCCAGTAGAAAGCTATATAAATAGTAAAATCATAGGTGATATTATTTAATAAAAAGTACAAAAAGAGTGATGTGTTCATATAATATTTGTGTTCAATAAGATTTAAGTTAATAATTTAATGCCATAGATCTGTATAAATGTCATAGTTCCACGAGTGTTTGGGAAACCAAATGTAACTATAATATTTGCCTCTAATTAATCAGGCTGTGATCCAAAATTATAGATAGACTCTTTTTCTAGATTTTGCTTTAGGCAAAGCATGGTTTTTATTGTTGTCTATATTCCTAGAGCCTAACCAAGCTCCAGTTTTGGTTAAAATCAATCTCTGACTGTTTAATAAATGGTTGGTTCACAAAATTCTATATTTAACCTATGAAAAAGGCACAGAAGGATGTACATAACCTGGTTCATAAATTTTTACATAAAATATCACAGAACAGTAAGTATTGTATTGGTAAGTATTGTGTAAGTATCCATTCTGTAAGTATCATAGGATCTTTTGAGTGATGGATGTACATAACCTGGTTCATAAATTCTTACATAAAATACCACAGAACGATAAGTATTGTATTGATAAGTATTGTATAAGTATCCATTCTGTAAGTATTGTAGGATATTTTGAGTGGTTTGAATTTAGCTCTAATAAATATGGTATATTCTATTTACATATAGTGTGTGTATGTGGGAAAGGAAGGTAAGGGTTTTTAGGCAAGATGGTGAACATGAAGTAGCCAATTGTTTAATTGTTAACAATGTTGTATAAGTGTCAAAATTTAGATCAACTGATATAGATTCAGTTTCTGTATAAGCAGAATGTTTATTCTAGAGATTCAATCATTTGTAAATTAAGTAATTATTTCCATCATGCCTATTTTGTACCAGGTATTATAATAATCTCTGAAAATATAGTTCTTTTCACTAATGTTTCTATGCTTAAAATCCAATAAAGGTGCATGCTATGTGAAGTTAAATTCATGTGTGACCAAAATCTAAATGCATTATTAAATGTATAAACATCAAGCTTGCAATTTACTAAAAATTCAAAAGATAATAATAATAATAATTTTATTGAAAAAGTTCAATGAAATGATATGTATGTGTGGCAAATAGGTGTATCTCTAATATGCTTAAGTGCTTTGGTATTTAGTAAATACTAGATAATATGCGCATATATGTTTGTGTTCAATAAACTATTGTTATCTACTTTGATCAGTGGTCTCAGTAATTAACACAATACCTCGAATATAAACTATAATTGCTGAATGAGGGGCAGATCAGAGAAATGAATGAATCATTGTATACATAAATAAATCTTTTCAACTACATACCAATGCAGTAATAAACACAAAACAGAAAGAAGGGAAGACTTTATTTTGAAATGATAGTTGCTAGTATCAGACTAAGCCTCTTACTGAAATTATATAAAAATAAATAAACAATAAATAAATAAATAAATAAATAAATAAATAAATAAATAAATAAAT
>NC_058407.1:34593498-34619902 GCF_002201575.2 Neomonachus schauinslandi
AATAAATAAATAAATAAATAAATAAATAAATAAATAAATAAATAAATAAAATGTAAAAATTTAGCCATTTGAAGCATTGGAGAACATCCAAGGGAGATAAGATTTGAGGAGGCAAGATCTTTGAGAAAACAAAATGCATTAAGTTGATCCCTACATTGGTTAATTTTTTTTTTTTTCCTCTTCAGGGCATTTTCTGTTTCCCTGAATGGGGAATGAAAAGGTACAGTCTAGAGTGTGAGGTACTCTCAGCATGCTTTGAAAGAAAAAAAAAAATGGGATTTTAGAAACAGCAATACAGGAAGGGTCTGATATAATGGGCAAATGTTCCTTTTCAATAATTGCCAACTCTGAGTCTTAGGACCCAATGGACATACTGATATGATCAAAAGTAGAACCTATAATAGTATCATGAAAATCTGGTAACTAGAAATAGATCCACATTTCTACAAAAGAATGGGTTAAGACCCTCAAATTGGAATTAGCAAATAAAGATTCTTTTTTAAATTTTATTTTATTATGTTATGTTAATCACCATACATTACATCATTAGTTTTTGATGTAGTGTTCCATGATTCACTGTTTGCATATAACACCCAGTGCGCCATGCAGAACATGCCCTCTTTAATATCCATCACCAGGCTAACTCATCCCTCCAACCCCCCTCCCCTCTAGAACCCTCAGTTTGTTTCTCAGAGTCCATAGTCTCTCATAGTTCGTCTCCCCCTCCGATTCCCCCCCTTCATTTTTCCCTTTTTTTTTTTTTAACATATAATGTATTATTTGTTTCAGAGGTACAGGTCTGTAATTCAACAGTCTTACACAATTCACAGCGCTCACCATAGCACATACCCTTCCCAATGTCTATCACCCAGCCACCCCATCCCTCCCACCCCCCCCACCACTCCAGCAACCCTTAGTTTGTTTCCTGAGATTAAGAATTCCTCATATCAGTGAGACCATATGATACATGTCTTTCTCTGACTGACTTATTTTGCTTAGCATAATACCCTCTAGTTCCATCCACGTTGTTGCAAATGGTAAGGAAAATAAAGATTCTTATGTAACTATTTTAACATGTAGAGAATTTATATGTAAAGATGGATATGATAACTGAAGACTTAGAGGATTGAGTAGAGAAATGGAAATTCTAAAAAGAAAAAAATATTAATTTTAGAAATGAAAAACACGACCTCTAAAATTAAGAATGCATTGGATAGTACTAGCAACAAATTGAATGCTGCAGAAGAAAGTGTTGGTAAACATGCACTCAAATAAAATTTTTTGCAAGCTGGAACTCAAAAAGAAGATTTTATTTTTTTTAAAGATTTTATTTACTTATTTGAGAGAGAGAGAGAGCACCAGCGGGAGGGAATGGTAGAGGGAGATAAAATATTAATCAAGAATTCCATATTCATTGCAAATATCTTCTAAAAATAAAGGTGAAATAAATAAATTTTTATATAAAACAAAGCTAAGAGAATTTATTACCAACAGATTAACACTTCAAAAAATGTTAAAGGGGGTTTTTAAGCTGGAGAAAAATCCTTATGGGAATCTGAATGTATGTGAATGAATGAAGACCACCAGAACTGATAAATATGTTGGTCACTTTAAGTTATTTAAAAAATTTTTCCTTAATTATTTAAAATTAACTTGACCATTTAAACAAAATTATATTTTATTAGGGGAAGGTTATAACATGTAAAACAAAATATATGATAAAATGTCATAAATGATGAAAGTGGCTAAATAAAATTATACTGTTGTATGGTTCTTACATTAAATGTTAAGTGGTACATGATTAATTCAAGATAGGGTGCAAAGGAGTGCATATTGTAATTCCTAGAGCAAAATAAAAAAAATATGAAGTAATAGCAATACAGAAAATAAGATGCATATCTAAAATATTACATTTTCCGCAATAGCCAAACTGTGGAAAGAGCCGAGATACCCTTCAACAGATGAATGGATAAAGAAGATGTGGTCCATATATACAATGGAATATTACTCAGCCATCAGAAAGGATGAATACCCAACTTTTACATCAACATGGATGGGACTGGAGGAGATTATGCTAAGTGAAATAAGTCAAGCAGAGAAAGTCAATTATCATATGGTTTCACTTATTTGTGGAACATAAGGAATAGCATGGAGGACATTAGGAGAAGGAAGGGAAAAATGAGGAGGGGGCGATTGGAGGGAGAGATGAACCATGAGAGACTATGGACTCTGAGAAACAAAGAAGGTTTTAGAGGGGAGGGGGGAGGGGGGATTGGTTAGCCCGGTGATGGGTATTAAGGAGGGCACGTACTGCATAGAGCACTGGGTGTTATATGAAAACAATGGATCGTGGATCACCACATCAAAAACTAATGATGTATGGTGACTAACATAACATAATAAAATTAAAAAAATATATTACATTTTAAAGTAAAAGAATAAAAGAAAGGAGAAACAGAGGGGAAAATGTAAGATAAATAGAACATAAACAGAAAGATGATACACTTAAACCCTGTCATGTAAATAATTACATTAAGTATAAATGTAAACAGTCCAATTAAAAGGTAGAGATTCTCAGATTGGATAAGAAACCATAAGAGACTCTTAATCTCAGAAAACAGGGGCGCCTGGGTGGCTCAGTCGTTAAGCATCTGCCTTGGGCTCAGGTCATGAGATCCCAGGATCCTGGGATGGAGCCCCGCACTGGGTTCCCTGCTCTGCGGGAAGCCTGCTTCTCCCTCTCCCTCTCCCCCTGCTTGTGTTCCTGCTCTCGCTATGTCTCTCTCTGTCAAATAAATAAATAAAATCTTTAAAACAAAAACAAAAACAAAGAGGGTTGCTGGAGCAGAGGGGGTGGAGGATGGGGTGACTGGGTGATGGACATTGGGGAGGGTATGTGTTGTGGTGAGTGCTGTGTATGGTGTGAGACTGATGAATTACAGACTTGTACCCCAGAAACAAATAATACATTATATGTTAATAATAATAATAATAAAGAAAGCAAGACCCAACTTTATGCTGTTTACCAGAAATACACTTCACATATAAACTCAAAGACAGATGAGAAGTAAAAGGATGATAATATTTTATTTCTTTCACACATAAAGAATAAAAGACCTTTAATAGAAGGAAAATCAGTGGAGAAAGATCATGCTGGAACAATTATTTATATGAAAAAAGTATAACTCAACTCATATCTCTTGTACTACATATAGGCTAGACTTTGATAAGCTAAAAGTGAATATAATAAGCCTTAAAATAACCACCAAAATAACAAAATTGTTTTGCTTAATAAGATTTCAAAGGAGATAAAATTAAATAACAAAATTGTTAAATAATGAAATAAAAGGGCAAAAAAGAATAGAACACATGGAACAAATAGAAAACAAGTAGTAAGATGAGCTCTTTAACTGTGACAATAGCAATAAACTCATTTAATGTAAATGGTCTGAACAACCCACTCACTAAAGATCCATTTTCAGACTGAAGAAAGGAGATGGTAGGTACCTACCAAACAAGCTCCTGAATAAACAAACCACAACATAATAGAATGGTAAGGAGAAACAAACATATCTAAAATCATAACCAGAGACTTTTTTATACTATTCTGTGAATAACTGATAGAACAAGGAAAGAAAAAAATAAGAATATATAAAATTTGAACAAATACCAACCTACAAGATGACATTGACATTTATGGGACATTTTACCAAACAACAAAAGAATACACATTATTTTCAAGTACACATGGAATATTTACTTATATATTCTATATTTTTGGTCAAAAACAATTTCCAAAATGAAAAAAAATGTTGATGTTATACTGAATTGTGTCTTGACTATAATGGAATTAGAAATCAAAAACAAAAAGATTTCTGGAAAATTTTGGCATATTTATTCTATATTTATTCTAACACTCTTCTAGATAACTCATGCATTAAAAGAGCAATCAAATGAGAAATAAAAAGTATTTTGAAATGAATGAATATGAAAGCACAGCTGGCACTAAATGTTCAGGGAAAGATTTATAGCACTAAATGTTTCTGTTATGAAGAAGAGCCATGATTTGTTGACCTCAGTTTCCACTTTAAGGAACTAGAAAAATAAGAGCAAATAAGGACATGAAGAAAACAGATAATAAAATTCAGAATGGAAATTAGTGAAAAAGAAAACGGGGTAATGATAGAGTTCAATGAAACCAAAAGACCTTTCTTATTTTTTAAATTTTATTTATTTATTTATTTGAGAGAGAGAAACAGCATGAGAGGGGAGAGGGTCAGAGGGAGAAGCAGGCTTCCCGCTGAGACAGGAGCCCAATGTGGGACTCGATCCCCGGACTCCGGAATCATGACCTGAGCCGAAGGCAGTTGCTTAACCAACTGAGCCACCCAGGCGCCCCAAAGACCTTTCTTTGAGAAGATCAATAAAACTGATAAACATCCACACAGATTATGGGAAAAAAAAATACAGAAAACACAAATAACCAATGTCTGGAATGAGACAGATAACATTCCCACTGATTTCATGGATAGTAAAAGGAAAATACAAAAAATTTATGTCAATAAATTTAAAAATGTTGATAAAATGTATGAATTCATCAAAAGATACAATCTATTGAATTTCACTCAAGAAGAATCAGGGAACCTAAACAGCTCTGTATTTATGAAAGCAATTTAATTTTAATTTAAAATATCATAGAAAAAACTCCAGGCTCAGATGTTCTCTGATGAATTCTATAAAATATTTTGAAATAATTAATACCAATTTTACACAAATTCTTTACAAAAATTTAAAAGGAGAAAATGTATCTCAAATTCTTCTATGAAAATAGCATTATTGAGATAGCAAAATCAGATAATCACACAATAAGAAATGAAAACTACAGATGAATATCCCTCCCAGATATATATGTAAATATTCTAAGCAAAATTTTAGCTAACCAAATCCAACAATATATAAAAAGAATAATGCATTAAAACTAATAAATTTTATCCCAAGAATGTAAGATTGGTTTAATAATCCCAAACTAGTCATGTAATATAACATATTAACAAATTAGAAGAGGAAAACCATGTAATAATCTCATTAGATGCAGAAAAATCAAATGACTATACCCAACATCCATTCATCATACGGATTTTAAGAGAAATAAAAAAAGAGCGTAACCCTCTACCTGACATATGCTTCTCCCAAAAAACCTACAGCTAATATTATACTTAATAGTGAAAGACTGGTTTGTCTCCCTCTCTGATTTCTTCCCATTCAGTTTTCCAGAGAGGGAGACAAACCATATGAGAATCTTGATTCCTGGAAACAAACTGTGCATTGTGGAATGAGAGTGGGTGGTGGGATGGGGTAACTGGGTGATGGGCATTAAAAAGGACACATGATATGATGAGCATTGGGTGTTATACTGAACTAATGAATCATTGAACATTATATCAAAAACCAAACCTTGGCTAATTGAATTTAAATTAAAAAAAGAGTGAAAGACTAAATGCTCCCCACTAAGTACAGGAAAAAAATACAAGGTTGTCCGCTCCCAACCACATTGTTTTAGAGGTACTAGACAGTGCATTCAGACAAGAAAAAAATATATTAGCCAATCTTATATCTGATAAAGGATTTATATCCACAATATATAATAAGAATTTTTAAAACTCAGTAATAGGGACGCCTGGGTGGCTCAGTCAGTTAAGCAAGTGATTCTTGATTTTGACTCAGGTCATGATTTCAGGGTCCTGGGATCAAGTCCTGCATTGGACTCTGCACTCATCAAGGAGTCTGCTTGTCCCTCTGCCTCTCCCCCTGCTCGTGCCCTCTCTCTCAAATAAATAAAATCTTTTTTAAAAAACTCAATAATAATGAAAAAAGTGAAAGTGGCTGAAAGATTGGTACACACTTCATCAAAGAAGTGTGTCATATATATATAGAGAGAGAGAGAGAGAGAGAGAGAGACTACAAATAAGGACAGGAAAACCTTTTCTGCCGTTAATGCTTAATATCAGTAGATAATAGGGAAAATGCCAATTAAAACTACAAAATACTACTACATGTGTTAGGCTAAGATTTAAAAACACTGACAACATCCACTTTTGCAAGGCTATAGAACAACTGGAATTCTCATGCACTGATTGTGGGAATGTAAAATGGTACAATAATTTTGTAAATCAGTTTGGGAGTTTACAAAAATTTTTAATAAAGTACCACATGCATCAGCTATTCCACTTTTAGGCATTTACTTAAGAAAAGTAAAATATAAATACTTATATATATATAAATGTTCATAGTAAATTTGTTTGTAATGGCCCCAAACTAAGTAACTCAGATGTCAACCATAGGTAGATGGATAAACAAATCGTGGTATATCCATAGGCGCAGTCGTACTCAGCAACAAAAAGAACTGAATTATTATTATTTTTAAAAGATTTTATTTATTTATTTGACAGAGAGATACAGAGAGCACAAGTAGGCAGAAAGGCAGGCAGAGGGAGAGGGAGAAGCAGGCTCTCCACTGAGCAGGGAGCATGACACAGGGCTCGATCCCAGCACCCTGCGATCATGATGAGCTGAAGGCAGGCGCTTAACCGACTGAGCCAACCATTTGCCCCAAGAACTGAGTTATGGATACACACAAATGACATTGATAAATATCACAATAATTATACTGGGTGAAAGAAACCAGACAAAAAGATATACATATTATATATTTTCATTTATAAAAATTCTGGAATCCAATCTATAGTGATAGAATGCAGACTGATGGTTATGTGGGGACTAAGATAGGTGTTGGGCAAAGAGGGAAAGGAGAGAGGTATTTTGATTGTGGTTATGGCTCCATGGTTTTATATATTATGTGTACATAAATTTTCAAATTGTACATTTCAAGTATAAATATTTTTACATTTTAATTAAATCTTAATAATGCTGTAAAAAATAAACCAAAATAAACTAATATAAAACAAGAAATCATTAAAAGCATATATCTAGCAAAATTAAGATAATGCATGATGCTAATATCTAAACAAGAACACAAGATTCAGCAATATAAACAAAGTACCTCTTTACCTAGTTTTTAGCAGAAATGTGAAAGTGTTAGGAAGTGTCTGACAATTGAATTTTCCAAGTTTTTCTAAATAACCAGGCTTAGCCAATTATAGCAAAATTTGTTAGATTAAAGTAACAGAGAGGAAAGTGCCAGGAAAGGATAAGACTGTTGTAATCAATCAAGAAAAAATTGAATGTATGAATTAATGCAAATGTAGTATTATAAAAACAAAGAGTCCATGATGAAATGAACAAAAATATAATATTGCAATGACAAATGAAAATGGCCTGTTGTCATAGTTATTATTCATATTTTCATACAAACCACTTATTTTTTGGACACGTTCATTTGAAATATTTGTTGCCATTCAAGACATTCCCATTATTGATTTTTTTCAATGAGGTCAGCAAGAAAAGATGAGCCAGTAATACTTTGGTTGAGATATTTATTTTGTATATTCAATATACTGTTAACATTTTCAAATGATGTTACAAAGAACTATTTAAGGAAAGTTTACTAATTTTTAATAAATCAAAATCAAAACTCATCTTTAAAATAGTTTTATCATTTTAATTAATGAAGCGTTTATGCTTATAAGTGGGATTTTGTTCCCATTCATCACAAAAGGGCATGTGATTTCTCATCTCTAAATAATATTACAAATAAAATTCTAGGATTATAAAACTTAAAAATCCAATTGGCTACCCAATTTTTGCTTTTAATATAGTTATCTTCAATCAGATTCACAGCAGAGCTAGATGAACCATAAATTACATTTTTAAAAAATATTTTATTTATTTATTTGAGAGAGAGAGAGAGTGCACCCATGAGCAGGGAGACGGGCAGAGGAGGAGGGGGAGGAAGAGGGAAAGAATCCCAAGGGCCACTGCACAGGCCCAGCACAGAGTCCAGGTGGGCTGGATCTCAGGACCCTGAAATCAGGACCTGAGCCAAAACCAAAAGTTGGACGCTCAATGACTGAGTCACCCAGGGCCCCAGAACTATGAGTTCCTTTTGTTGAGATACACCTTAACGGAATTCATTAATACCATAGTAAACTCTGATTCACATTCACCTCAATGACAAACCGTTATGTATCTCCAAGTGGTATTAAATGTAAATTTAAATAGTTTAAAAAAAATCTAAGTACCTCACTTTCGACCTGATGACTATATTTACATCAAACCTTTTGAAATTACCGTGGTGTTAGTGAATGGGAATGATGAAGATATTAATTTACATAATATGGACTCAAACTTTTTGTTTAAATCAAATTTGATTTAATTATATGTTTAAATCTTATGTGCTGAATTATAAATTCCCCTTGTCTGAATAAATGTTATAGCAGAAATACATAATAATTCCATAGGGAAATACTGATGGTTTGCACTTAAGGCTGTCAATTGTACAAATAATGCTACAGAAATAATTAACATGCTTGAAACAGCGTCTTAAATTTCTCAATAAAGGCTATAAAATATCTTATTTTTGAGGCTAAAATTTTTATCTTGTTTTTCATCACAAATGTAGCCATTTGCTAAAGCTGTCTATTGCTTCCAAAATGAAGTATTGCACTGTCAATAAATGTGAAAAATGTGATGCATTAGACACAAACAAGATGAGAAGGGAATGGGAATGAAAGATAAAAAAATAGTAAAACACATGAAATTGCACAAAACTTTCAAAATGAGTTTTGTATTTCTTAAATCTATTCTCCAATGGTATGATATTCAGGAGAGAATACAAAGTATTGCTCCTAATAAGCTTTTAGTACTACCTGTCCTAGCAAAGGCTTTTTCCGTTAATATTGACGCCTTGGAAAAGCAATTTGCTTTGTGGAATAAAAAGGAATCAGCAGAGTCCAGACAGAGAAATCCAATTTTATCCTCAGACAGGCACAAAACTGAATGCCTTCCATTTTAATGACTGACAGCTTCTATTTCTTTACAGAAGCATCATGTAAGAAATGAACACAACTGCCAATAGAAGCACCATCCAGCCTAAAAGCTCTAGTGGTAACTTCTGTGTGGCATTTCTCCACATTGGCACATAACTAGATTCAAGCCCAGAGAAAAATATTACAATCTCATCAAGTTCTATACATTACTGCCATAACAAAATGAGCAACAGGTACAAACCAGGGTGCCCTTGAAAAATAGCAGTGGATTTGTAAGAAAAAATTCCTTGACAAACTATACGTAGTAGGACCTGAGATTTCCAAGGTAAATAATATCTCTCTGTGGCACAATCTGATGAACATATTGTGTGTGTGTGTGTGTGTGTGTGTGTGTGAGAGAGAGAGAGAGAGAGAGACCGAGAGAGAGACCAAGACTGAGAGAGACAGAGACAGAGACAGAGACAGAGAATGGGAGTAGTGGTAAATTGAGAATAAAGCAAAGTACAATTTTTTTGACTGAGTGCCCAGTTCTTCAGTAAAATTACTAAGAAATGTTTGATTGAGGGTGTTCTTGTGGAAGTCAGTGAAAGAACTGGATCTCACAATCCAAGGAAGAATCTAGAGCCAAGAAGGAACAGCAAAAGCAGACAGGAGTAGAAAGAATAGACAAGGAGGTCATGGGCAGATTTGCAGTGATTCACAGAAATTAAGGAAATGGTACAAAACCTAAGGTACCAAAACTGAGGTTTAGGTCAAATTTATACTTTCTGGATCTTTTTCAGGAGCTACCTAAAGTGACCACTGTAACTACATTATATTTCTATATTGAATAATTCAATTTGTGTTATAATTTCATTTGCTTTTTATTATGGTTTGACCTCCTGAAATTGAAAAATTTAATTGTCATGTGAAATCAATTTTGCCTGCATAGGAAATTAGTAGAACCAAAAAACAGTTTGGAAAGTGGGATATCCTTCAAGATTTATTATTTTGTTAGGCATATTTATTTATATTAATGAGGTGAGAACAATTAGAGTAGCATATTAATTTTTGTTTCAAAGTGAATATACGTACATCTATTACGGAGCTCAAATTTCTGTCTGTATTCCCAAATCAGCGGCTAAGTATATGGTTTTCAGCTTATGGCTTCACTTTGTACCATATACCATGTTTAGTTTACCACTTTTCCAGTGGAAGCCAAATTTTTTTATATAATTGAAATCTTAAAAAAATGCATGTGGATGCACTAATATTTTTTAGGCTCCATTGTCAGGCCTACTGATGGGGTCTCATAGTAAATAGAACAACCAAAATTTGGATCTCTTAGGACCGTTTCCGAAGCATATTAACTATTCACAATTCAATACTGATAATGAAGCCAGTGATTACTGGAAGGTGCTGGTAGAGGGAATCTGTTTTTTAGAAGAATCTCTCTTATTTATTACTCTTGTTTCTTTCAGAGAGAGAGAGATTGAGAGGAGAGAGAGAGAGGGAGAGAGAGGGAAAGAGGGAGGGGGAGAGAGAAAGATATATATATATATATGACTCTATTGATGTATATTGATATTGTATATAGAGAGATATATATGATTAAATCTAAACTTTCTGATGAAACTTAGGGTATACAGTTATTACTATAGTAATAGCTTTAGTGTAATAACTTTAAAACTGATATTATTGTAATTATTGTTAGATTTAATATGAAGGTATTGGAATGTTTCAATGTTAGACTAGTTAGACTGTCTGTGGTGTCATATTTGAATAACAATATTAGTTATTTTGAATTCATTTTTTATTGTAGTGTTACAAGTTCATGAGCCACATATTTTGCTGAATATTTATAAAGACAAATATTCCATAATTAGTGTAGTTTATATTTCAAATCTGGCATTTTGAATTCATTTAAAGGTGCAAAAATATTCTCAGTTGGTAGAACTTGTTATAATTTTAAAATTTCTATATTCTAATTTTTTCCCATTTCCATCTATTGCTTTCATATTTGTTTTTTTTTAGAACTGATAATATTTCCTTTCTCACTGCAGGTTTAGCCTGTGGATTATGAAGTCAAACAGATATATGCTGGAATAAAATCCTCTTTACTTACCACCTGGGTGTCATAGCAAATTTACTTAAGCTCCCATAGCCTGTTTTCTCATGTCCTAAAAGTGAATGATAGAAAAAGTAGCTCTAAGAGTCAGGCCTACAGTAAGCACAAAAACTCCTACAATAATCATCATCAACACATCACCATTATCTTTGTTATTATTAACTGAAAATATCATTGGTGGTTCTCCTCAACGAGAATTGAATACGGTTTCTATGTATCTGTTCTAATATTATATACCATTTGATTTATGCCCCTGTTTGCTTTATGGTCAACTCAATTGATTTGTATTCACCTACTGAAAAGAGGATTTAGAGTTATAGAAATAAATTATATATATATATATTTTAAAGCATTCTTATTATGTGAGAAATAATCTTTATCCTTTCCCTTAATAAATGTAATTTTACAAGATCAATATAGACATAAACTTAACTAGTAATTAGCCAAAGGAATACAAGTTCTGGTTCAGATAAAGTGCTATCCTTGAGTATCACGAGAATTAGGGGGATAAAGGTCAAAGGCATAAGCAGAGATGTAGAGTTCTGGTAAACTTGATCAGAAAGAAATTCAGACAGTATTTAATTTAAGTCTGTAAGACTAAATTTTTGTGAGAGATTTTTTTTAATATACTCTTACACTTCATATCATCAATGTTTTAGTTCTGCTTGGCTTACTACATCTATCTTTGAGCAATATGGTCCTTGAAGAGAGGAATTTTTCTCCAGTTATACCAGAATTCATTCCATCACAATCAAGGATTCACCCTCATTTTCCATAAGAGCTTCCTTTCTCTGCATCTTTTGGTGAATTGCCTCTTCTTAAATGATAGTGACTCCAGAAGGATGTTCATGGGTTCATGACATCTGACAGGCTAATCTTTGGTGGCCCTAACTTTATTATTATCAACTAATTCCATAACTCTGAACAGGCAATATGGGATTTCCTGAGTTTTTGTCACCCTAGCCTCTAGAAAGCAGAATGTTTAGGTAGCATCTTCCTATGTAAACACTCCCCACTCAGCAACTTTAAACTATGGGATATAAGTTCTTTATATATTTTGGATATAACCTTTTGTCAGATACGTCACTGGCAAATATCTTCTCCCACTCCATAGGTTGCCTTTTAGTTTTGTTGATTTTTTTTCCTTCGTTGTGCAGAAACTTTTTATTTTGATGAAGTCCCAATCATTTATTTTTGCTTTTGTTTCCCTTGCCAAAGGAGATATATCTAGAAAGAAGTTGCTATGGCCAATGTCAAAGAGGTTACTACCTATGTTCTCTTCTAGGATTTTTATGGTTTAAGGTTTCACATTTAGGTTTTTAATCCATTTTGAATTTATTTTTGTGTATGGTGTAAGAAAGTGGTACAGTTTCATTCTTTTGCATGTTGCTGTCCAGTTTTCCCAAACACCATTTGTTGAAGAAACCTTATTTTTCCTGAACATATAAAACTGAACACACCAAATCCAAATAATCCAATTAAAAAATGGGCAGAAGACATGGATAACATTTCTCCAAAGAAGACATACAAATGGCCAACACACACATGAAAAGATGCTCAACATCACTAATCATCAGGGAAGTAACAAATCAAAACTACAATGAAAAATCACCTCACGCCTGTCAGAATGGCTAAAATCAACAACACAAGAAACAACAGGTGCTGGTGAGGATGTGGAGAAAGGGGAACTCTCTTGCACTGTTGGTGAGAATGCAAACTGGTGCAGCCACTCTGGAAAACAGTACGAAGGTTGCTCAAAAATTTAAAAATAGAACTACCCTACAATCCAGCAGTTGCACTACTAGGTATTTACTCAAAGAGTTTATAGAATTATCTACAATAGCCAGAATATGGAAACAGCCCAAGTGCCCATAGACTGATGAATGGATAAAGAAGAAAAGAAGAGGTGGTGCACACACACACACACACACAGGAATATTACTCAGCCATGAAAAAAGAATGGGATCTTGCCATTTGCAATGACGCGAATAGAGCTAGCGAGTATTATGCTAAGCAAAACAAGCCAGTCAGAGAAAGACAAAGACCATACAATTTCACTCATATGTGGAATTTAAGAAACAAAACAAATGAGCAAAGGGGAAAAAAAGAGACAGAGGCAAAACAAGAAACACATTCTTTTCTATAGAGTATAAACTGATGGTTACCAGAGAAGAGGTGGGGGAGGGGATGGGTTAAATAGGTGATGGGGATTAAGGAGGGCACTTGTGATGAGCACCAGGTCTTGTATGGAAGTGTTGAATCACTATATTGTACACCTGAAACTAATATAACACTGTATGTTAACTAACTGAAATTTAAATAAAACTTAAAAAAAAAAACTATGGGATATGTGAAATATGCAAGAGAAAATTTTTAAAACATTTGTCAAAAGCAGCAAAGTTCAGAAAATAAAAATTAGTAGACAAAGATTTAAAAATCCCCTATATTTCCAATACTCAAGATGTTAGAATCCACAAACAACAATCAAGAAAAGGAGTATCACCAAAGGGAGATTTCACCAGGGCAAATCAATTCTCAGCTAATAAGAACTTAGAAAAAAATGGTCACATCTTTGCTGAGTACATTCTCATGTACTGCTAGTGCATATATTAATTGCTAGGAATAAAATGGTCACATCTTTGCTGAATACATTCTCATGTACTGCTAGTGCATATATTAATTGCTAGTATCCTTTAGGTAATAAACATGGCATTCCGAGATTTTCTTAATCTATAGTTATTTCCCCAACCAACAGTGATGCCTGCTCCTACTTTGCCACATGAAAACTGACTTTCTTTCTACATCAGTGTGCCAGACCACGGGGATGAAGCACAATTAATCTAGTCCAATACTGATTCTTTATCCCTTGTTCTCAGTCTCTCTCCTGCAATTAAGTGTTCTCGTGTGATTCAGTTGTGGCCAATGAGTCATGAGAATTGGTGGTCTCTTGGAGAGATTATTTTTTCCATGACCAAAGGACAAAGATATATTAAGAAAAATCTTTTCACTCTGGTTACCTCTTACACTTTCTGTCTTTGAATAAAATTGTATAAGGAAATTAAGCCTGGAGTTTTTGCAGTCACCTGGCAATCATCAGAGAAAGATTAAGAGAACTGAAAAAATGGCAGAGAGGATTCATGTCACTTAATTGCTAAATTACCTTCCTCTAGACTACTTTTTACATGAGGTACTTAAATAATATTATATTTACTGTCTTAGGGATATAACAAACATTATGATGAAGAGAAAAAAACCCTAGAGATCACCTGATAACACAGTAATAGGTGCCTTAACATAATAGAATGGATCTTATTTCATTAAAATGGAGTTAAAAACTTTAATGGAGAAGTGGTTATGATATATTGTTATGGGAAGAATACAGAATGCATAATTTTATAGGAATATTATTCTAACCACGTGAAAACCAAAAAGAAAAAAATCAGAAAGGAAATATGGTTGTAGATAGTGGAATTATAAGGGACTTTCTCAGTTTCTTTCATTCCCGTAATTCCCAAAGTCTTGTTTATGAGTGTATGTTATATTTTATAATCAGCAAAATAAGCCAAAGGTCATAGCTATCAATGTGAATGTTGTGTTGGAACATTTAGTTTGCCACACATAAGTGAGAATCCCTAAAAGTATTTCAGTCTATTACCACAACTGGTAATTATAATACTGTATATAGTGCAGTTGCTTAGAAAAACTTTAGTCAGATTTGGAGTTAGCTTTTTAAGAGAGTAGAAAAAAATGTGTTATTTTATTTAAAAAAATAAGCTAAGTTTCTAGCTTAAAAGTATTTATTAATATACAAAATTGGCATATAGGCAACAGATTATTTACCTATGGATGTTAAATACATGATGTAATACATGATTAATCACAAACCTCTCTGAAATATGGTATTAAGAAATAGGATGGGGCGCCTGGGTGGCTCAGATGGTTAAGCGTCTGCCTTCGGCTCAGGTCATGATCTCAGGGTCCTGGGATCCAGTTCCTCATCGGCTTCCCTGCTCAGTGCAGAGCCTGCTTCTCCCTCTCCCTCTGCCACTCCCTCTGCTTGTGCTCTTCTGTCTATCTCTCTGTCAAATAAATAAATAAAATCTTTATAAAGAAATAGGATGAACAGCAATACTCTAAGTCTACACTCATTAGACTTTCATTTAAAGGGAATGTTTTCTTTTAAAATACCATAATTAAGTTCAGTTTTAATTATACCCTTTAGCATAGATGTCTCTAGAATGCTTTTTAAGGCAACTGTTCATTATAAATGTTTCTCAGACATTTAATATGTATTTTATGTTTCTTTCACTTTGTTTTCCATATCATAATATTATTCATTGTTGCAATCAGAGCATAACTTCTAAAGATTTCAGTCACTGGTTCGAGAAAAACCATTACTGCACTTGATATTTGAAAGTGCACCAACTCTGAAAGTGAGATGCTCTGGGGGAGTATTAAATGTTTGGTACCATACAAGAAGCTGACATCATCTTGGGGATGTTGCCAGAAGATATTTGAAGTGTCAAGTGCTAAAAATTTTAGTGTCTGCTGACAGTCTCTGATTTCTCTTATTCTGGCAAGTGTATGAAAAGACTGAGTAAAAAGAGTACATATATTTAGAGTTTAAAAAATGCTTTTCCATATAGTTAATGATTGCAATAGCTAATACTCATTTGTATTTACTATAGATATCATTCCAGAACACAAGAATTACTCTAAAAGTCAATGTGAAATAAATGGCTTGTAATTTTAATAATGCATAAAACAATTTTGAGCTGAAAGAAATCTTTGGAGCTCATCTAACCTTAAACTCGAGTTTACAAATGAAGACACTGAAGCCAATATTCTTAGTCACTTACCCAAAAATCTTATACATCTTGTCTACTAATCTTTGCAATATGTCACAATTATAAATTTTGGCCCTATTCTGATCTTTTTCACCAAAATTATTGTTTTCACAGTTCATTAGAAACCAATAAATGAACAGCCAAATAACAATGATGAAAACCTAATGATGTAAACTATGGAGTTGCCTTATAATGGCAACTAATGTATATCTCTGTTTTAGTAAAAAGAATAAATTTTGACACAATCTTAGCTCATTATATAAAAGTACATTTCCAAGTTCACTGCATGGTAGAAATGCTTTTATATTTATTTTTGTTTCCTTTTGCAAAAGTAAAGTATCTCTTGCTTAATGTAAATGTTTTTCCTTTGTTAATATGTTTCTGATTTTGTATATCCAATGTCTTTGTAAATACAGACACATAAAAAAGAAAAGAAAAACTAGCCATTGTCATTCAAGAAGATGAACTGGATTATAGTTTATCATTGTTTTTGTTTATATACCTGGTCTTATGCAACACTGAATCCTATCTTTGTTTTTAATAACTGTGTAGCAAGAATTCTTAATTAAGTTCTTTTCAATAATATTACATCTACTTTCAAGTTTTTAATTGCTTAGAGATGGCTCTACAAAACGGCTTGTAAAAGAAGACACAGAACTAAAAAAGAATCATTTAAGATAAAAGCAACCACAGTTAAGCCAGTACTGACTGAAGAATCTGTAAAGCTAAGTACATATATATCTCTTTTCTTCATAAAACATAGTAGCAATTCAAATCTAAAGATATTATCACTTACAATATTACTATCCACAATTTAGTCAGGGAAAAAACCCACAATCAGTAAACTGAAAAACTGTAAAAATCAGACATTAATTTTTGTCATGTAGTCAATAACACTGTTAAATGACTAGATTTTCAATCAAGTATTTTGGTGTTATTTATAGATGTAAAATAAGGGCTTGCTTTATTTTAATATATATGGATAAAGTAACTTCTTAAATCAAATTAGTTATAATAGTACCCAGGCCTTGAAATAGTCAAGAATTTGATTTTTATGGATATTTACATATGTGTATAATTTTACAATGACTCAAGCTTTAACCTTTGTGAGCTTGACCTTCTCAGATTCCAGTCATTAATGTATAATCTGGAATGCCTTGTTGCATTTTTTTTTTACAATTTCTAAATTTATTTAATTTGAACCTGAGGGGATTGGTGAACAAATACTCTTCAAAGTAATATTTTGTCACATGATATATGAGTATAATATCAAATGGAGCCCTAGATCTCTCAACAAGTGAATTTGTCTGTGCTGAATCTGTTTCATTATATTGTCATAATTTCAGAAAGAGTTTATAGGAATGGCCCCGAAAGCTATAAGTGATACACACACACACACACACACACACACACACACACTTAAAAATGGAGTAAATTTTATTTAAATGGAAAAATAAACAAGACTTATTTCTCTGTAGAATAATGCAAGACATTTCCTTTCCATCACATGTTTTGAAAATAGCTGTTTTTTAATTGTGTTTCTGAAGGAATTCTCCTCATCTAGTTAATTAACACATTCATCAACTCACTTTGTGTGTGTGTGTGTGTGTAAACATTTACATTTAAGTTCTAATCTTTTAGAAAATTTCAATTATACAATCTAGTATTATCAACTATAGTCATCATGTTTTACATTAGACTCTCAGACCTTTTTCATCTTCTAGCTGTAAATAGCTGTTTTTAGTAGAGCTTTGTTCAGTATATTTTAACATAGATTTTATTTTTAATTTTCTGTCCACTTTTTATTTATCTTTACTACCAGTGAGAGACTTTGACCAGAAAATAATTGCTGTGCAAATGAACTAAAAATGTATTCTTTCTCTGTTGCCCAATAGGTATAAAGTTTTAGTTATACTAGATGAATAAGTATTAGAGACCTTTTCTACAACATAGTGCCTATAGTTAACAATACGGTATCATGCTCTTCAAAATTTGTTATACAGGTAGATCACAAGTTAAATGTTGTAACCACAAAAAACAAAAACAAAACAAAGGGACACATGGAAACTTTAAGAGGCATTGGACATATTTATAACCTTGATTGTGGTGATGGTTTCACATGTGTTTGCATATGTCCAAACTACTCAATTGTATACATTAAATGTCTTTTTTGCATATCAATTATATATCAATGAAGGTGTTAAAAAGAAGGATTAGATTTTTATCCCCCACATTTTCTTGACTGATATCTGAATGCTCCATTGGAATTTTAATCAACAAAAGCCAAAACATGTCCCAAATTGGGTTTTTGTATGTAACAACTCAAACTTGCTAGGTAGGTAGATCTTGCTACAGTAAGAAAAAATCCCTCCATCTCCATGCTTTAAAAAGCAAGGATTCTCACTTGTGGGTTAAAGGAGTTTGCTCCACATTGTCTCCCTAGGAACCAGGACTCCACTATTTGGGTCATTGTCAAATTCCATGCCAGATGGACAATTATGCACTTATGTGACACATGTCGCATCACTAATATTTTTTTGGCCAAAGAAAGCCCCTTAGCCGTACCTATATTCAAAGAGATGTGTAATTCCATTACATATGTAGAAGGAACAGTTCTTCTTTTACTTTTACTAAATAAAATAAAGTGACATCTCTAAAAGAAAATCAAGGCATTTAAAGTTAGCATACTGTCTTTAAGGAAAGCTTAGTAAAATGTTGAAAAATCTAAGGTCAGAAAAGTATGAATTTAAATGCTTTCTTTTTTTTTTAAGATTTTATTTATTTATTTGCAAGAGAAAATGAGAGACAGAGAGCACGAGAGGGAGGAGGGTCAGAGGGAGAAGCAGACTCCCGCTGAGCAGGGAGCCCGATGCGGGACTCGATCCCAGGACTCCAGGATCATGACCTGAGCCGAAGGCAGTCGCTTAACCGACTGAGCCTCCCAGGCGCCCTAAATGCTTATGCTTTCTATTACCTGTGTGTGTCTTTCAGAAAATCATCCAATATCTCTAAATCTCAGTTTCCATATCTAAAAAATGTGTTAATACTTTGTTTGCTGCTTTGTACATGATTACAAAAATTAAATACGACAATCTATGAAAAATGCATGACACACAGTAGTCTGTATGTTACAACATAATGATAATGCACAGTAGGTACTAAAATGGCAATTACTTTTATTTAGTTATCATTACTACAATAATAACTATATTTCATCTGAAATTTACCAAGGAGTATATAGTAAATCCAGGGTTCATAGTTTAGATTATTCAGAGCTACAACATAGTAAATTGGGCAGTTTAATTCAAGAAGTATTTCTCTTTAGGTGTTATTATGTAGAGGATTGTGTTAGATACAGAGAATACAAAGATAAGTGAGATTTAGTGTTATCCATAATTTCAAGTAAATTTTTGAGGTAACATTATTTTTTTTTTATTTTTTTTTTAAAGATTTATTTATTTATTTATTTATTTGAGAGAGAGAATGAGATAGAGAGCATGAGAAGAGGGAGGTTCAGAGAGAGAAGCAGACTCCCCGCCGAGCAGGGAGCCCGATACGGGACTCGATCCCGGGACTCCAGGATCACGACCTGAGCCGAAGGCAGTCGCCCAACCAACTGAGCCACCCAGGCACCCTGAGGTAACATTATTAAGTGTTCTGCTAAGGAGTTACATAAAAGCTACAGAAAAAGAGGAATGGGGGAAGTAACCAATTTGGTTATTTGAAGAAAGGATTAGTAAATGGAGAAAAACTTGTAGCAAAATATAAGGCAGAGGATCAAGACAGATGGATATATCTATGGTCATAATAAGTGCATCTATTACCTATTTCCCTTTCTTTGGATTTCCAGCTAGTATGATGCATAAAAGACTGTGATTATAAACTATGATAATAGTATAACTATCAAATCTCAGTAAATATAGGACATATTTGGCACTTCATAAAAAGCAAGAAAAGGAACAAAGAAAAGGAAATATTTTAAAAATAAAATTTGTTAATTTTGTAGAAAAGTATTCATTTAATTTGGAGTTGAAAGAATCAATATCATCTTATTTTTACTTAAACTAATTCCAATGTCATATTCATTTATTAAACTGTATTATTACATTTAATTTTATGTAGATTTATATTATACAATAGTAATGTGAGCTCCTCTACCTACTAAAAAGATCTATTCTCTAGACAATAGGGTTTCCTTCTATTAGTCATCACTGCGCTAGGAACAGCATTGGTGTTAAATATCAGAGGTGGTCATATATCCAATTCTCTTTTTTATTAAGATTTTATTTATTTATTTGACAGAGAGAGACAGCGAGAGAGGGAACACAAGCAGGGGGAGTGGGAGAGGGAGAAGCAGGCTTCCCGCTGAGCAGGGAGCCCGATGCGGGCTCGATCCCAGGACCCCGGGATCATGACCTGAGCTGAAGGCAGTCGCTTAACCGACTGAGCCACCCAGTCGCCCCCATATATCCAATTCTTATTACTATTTTTTAAAGATTTTATTTATTTTTATTTGAGAGAGAGAGAATGAGAGACAGAGAGCACGAGAGGGAAGAGGGCAGAGGGAGAAGCAGACCCCCTGCTGAGAAGGGAGCCCGATGTGGGACTCGATCCCGGGACTCCAGGATCATGACCTGAGCCGAAGGCAGTCGCTCAACCAACTGAGCCACCCAGGCGCCCCTCTTATTACTATTTTTTGCTGAGAAAATAAAGTGACAATAATAAACATGGAAAAACTATGGATGAATGGACTTGGATTTTGATTTGACAAAACATCCCCAAATTATTTTGAGTGTCTTGGTCTAAGAAAAATATTTTGTCAAGCAACATTTCTTATCGCTTTATCTTGTTAAATAAAATTTAAAACATATGGCCATAATTACTCACATACATCTTAGCAAAACATTGGTATAAAAAAGTTTTTGAATTCTGTGTAGATTTATGAGTTACATCCTTTTACTAAGGTTTTTATAACATTTTAACTGGGAATTGGGATTTAAAGAATGAGAGAGTTTAAGCTATTTAGAATCTATTGAAGTCCAATAAGATGGGGAATGATATGCTCATCAACTAATATATCAGTGGATTTACATATGTATGATAATTTTGAAGATGATTCATGAGCCAGTCTGGCATAACGTAAAGAAAATTGAAACTATAGTCACAAGACAAAAGTTAAAATCCAGACTCTGCTTTTTAATTCTCTAAGCTTTAGTTTTCTCCTTTATATAGTAGAGATATTGATTTCTATTCCACAGAATTGGAATTCCACAGAATTGTTTTGAACATTAAATTAGTAAACTACATTACAGTAATACGTGATGCCTTGTACAGCGAAAGCATATATGAAGTTCTCTTTGAATAAAAATACATACTGTGGAATTTTGTGGGTTAAAACTTGATAGTATACACCAGAAGTCCTATATTTCAGTATTTCTATGTATTGTTTAACTATCTATCTTCTATTTATCTATCCTGTCTTGTACTAAGATTTTCAGAGCTCATTCTGTTGATAGTTTTATATGTTCCTGAGATGGACAGCACCACAGCCAGTGAAATTCTTATGTATAAGTGGACTGGCTGTGTGGTTATTCGGTGCTTCCCTCCTCCTCCCTTTTAAATACCTTTACGTCGGGCAGAAAACCATGTCCCCTTTACCAATGCTAGAGATGGATTCTCCAATTACATGGGAATAGCAAAGGCCATCCCATCCCAATGCTAGCCACTGGAAATTGAAGTCCAAATACTTTTGTCCACTGCACCTTGGTATCTGAGTCATCAAAGAAAACACAACACAGTGAACACTAAATGGAACAATGCTTTTACTCCCATTGAAAAGAGACAGAACAAGATCAACTCCAATGGTGTGTTTAAGTCCCTCATCACTAATGAGTGTTCCTGGCAGCTGATGCGGGGCAACTGGCCTATTTGCACTACTCTCATGCCCCTGCAGAAGGGCCTGACCCTACTTCTGTGGAGGATGTAACACTGAAAGCTGGGGCATGCCTGAGGTCCACTGACATACACACAGGTAGGACAAAGAAACACCCATTGACCATGAAATCAGAAAAAGATATTCCAGCATAAGGTACAGGTCCAGTACAGGCTGTGTGAGCTCTTTATTTTTTGGTAAGAAAGTGCTCAGGCCCCAAATCGATTGTTATATGGCTGAATGAAGATCAATGGACTGTGCACACGAGACTAACTTTCTCAACATTTAAAATCGGATTTCAGTCAAAAAAGGATGCAGTAATACATGAATAGAAAATTTAAAAAAAAACAGGTTTATCACTTAGATGAAAACTATATATATATTACCTGATAAATTTGGAGAATTCAGGTATTTGTGAATACATATTTTTGAATATGTATTTTAAAATTTTTAAAAGTTTGAGAATGTAGCATATATAAAATTTAAACTGCAATTTAGAGGACAAATAAATACCCCTTTAATTTTAGGGAACCCATTTCTCTGCGAAGTGATTTAACCTGAACAAATTTTAACATCCTCTTTTATATCTTTTTCATGCATGTAAGTCCCTCAACATCAGTGAACTCCCATTGACTTCAATATGCACAATTTAATTGAAACCTCTGAATGCCCAACTCCTACTAACATAAATTGAAGAAAAAAAATAATTAGTTTCAGTGGGAGTTATGTGAATGTACAGATTGCAGATTGGAGCCAAATCAGAGTCATTATTCATTTTCACAGTTTTGATGGTCTTCCAAGTTAGAATCAAGGTCTTATTTTTAAAACAAAACAAGAAAAATAGGATACCCATTTTTACTGTGTATATGTTAGGGATGAGATGAAGAGCCTGCCTTGTCTCCCTCTAGTTTCAACTTGTGTCTGTTTTTTTAACAGAGCATGAAGAAACAGTATACAATATATGAAGTTTGGTCTTACTCTGAGGAGAATCTCTGGGTAAAATACATTTCTTAGAAGATTTTCTCGTTTTTCTTTTCTAATGATATTGTAAGTGAAGTTAGTAGCCTTACTGAAGCCTTTTATTTAGAATGGAGATTAAACATGAAGCCAATCGGATACCATGAACCATGCAACTAAATTGAATTGATATATTTTATTGAGCAAATTAATATTTAAGTTAAATTTTTATTAAGATATCATTTATGTTCATTTTAAAAATCAAAGAAACTTACACTAATAATCCCAAGTGTTCTTTTTGAGATTTGATGAAATATATTTTTCAAAAGGTGTCATTATCTTTGTCATAAGTAAAACGGCCAAATATAGAAAAAAGCTAGAGAAAAATTTCAAGTCTTAAAATCTTATTAATACAATTTATAAAAGTAAAGGCCCTGAAAAAATTTAAGCCTTGGCATATTTACACACAATATTGTCTTTAAAAAATTTGCTTTAGATTATTACTTTAAAATACACATCTTAGAATAAAATATGTGGAGAAAACCTTAGATAAAACATAAAATGCTATCCTACATCAAACATAACTTTATTAGTTATGCAACTCAAAGTACATTTGTCAAACAAAACATGCATGGCTTGGCTAATGGTTAGGAACCAAGTCATTTATAAAATAAAAATGGCATAACATTATTTCTGGATGACTACTTTAACCAAAAGAATTAAAAGGATTACTGAGAAGTTGATAGGATTTTAAAGCAGTTAAATAAATAATGAAGTAGAAAAATTATAAATTGGCAACATAATAGAAAGAGTAATGTTATTTTCTGATCGATAAATCATAACTGCATATGTATTACAGTAAATAATAATGGGCACTGCTTTGAATTTTTTTCATATTATTATTGTGCTTATGGCACAATATATTAAAGCACTTATTTTTTCCCAATACTACCTTTTTTCTCCTCAAACTGAAAAATAGTATTTCTCTGAAAGCTATGTGTTGAGAATTGTTCATTTATTTTGATGGGACATATATGTCTCTATCCTGAACATTTTCTTCCCTATAAAAACAAACATCTGTAATAGAATTAGCCCATAATGTGCTATAGGGAAGGTTTCACAATTATTTTAAAACTTTCATAGTTACCTTTATTTTGTTGCATCAATCCTAATTACTGCAAATCCTTGTACAGATATCATTTCCAGCTAGTAAATCATGGGAATACATTCTTTCTTAAAAATCAAAGGATCAGAACCAAGTGTAATGATCTTGTATGTTCAAAAATTTATGCTATAACCGTTAGCTATACTAACTTCAGGCCAGCGCACCTGAAACCTAAAACTAGCTCTACATCTCAAATAAAAGTCTGTTAACACAAGACAAATAATTCCCCTGAGGACACGATTTCTTCAGAAGATGCAGTTTGTCTTAAGTATGTGCTGATAATTCAAAAAAAACTGTAACACATCTGCTTAGTTCTTTCCAAAGTAACTAATTACAAACAGAAGTTAGAGCAGAACATTTTGTGCAATGGTGAAAAATAGACCCATAATTCACATGAGTTGAGTTTATGCGGTCTACTTACAGTTTTCATGAAGACCCAACAAATAATTTAACTTATAAAACAATTTATTACTAGCTTTGTTTCAATTTTTTTTTTATAAAATGAAAGGAAAGGAATAGTCTTTTGTACAGAACCAGATCTTGAACTGCTGTATAAACATAGGTTGAAGGTAGATAAAATTCTCATCCCCAAAGCCAAAAGTCTGCCCAGAGAAATAAATGGTAAAAACGAGCCCGGATCCTAATTTATTGTTGGAATTGCAACAACTAGTACTCCTCTCTTATCAGGGTCTGACTCTATATATGAGAATTTCTTAGCAGAGGGAGGTAAGAAAAAACATTTCTTTCCTTCAAGTTTTATGAGATAGTTTATAAAAGTATTAAAAGGCTGGTTTCTTGCTTCCTTAAATAATATTGTTCATAACACTGATTGCTGCCAAAAGTCTACTGTTGACTCTCAAGAAACAGTAAAATTAAGCCCTTATCTCTTTACACCAGAAGTCTTCTTCCCAGTGTTTTTACTTAGAAGTCATAAGCTTATGTGTTTTGGCCTTGACAAATGGTGAAAGTCTCTTACAACCTTCAACCATTGGTCTGATGCATATTTATACACTAGCCACATTTGCTTAGTTTTACCACTGAGTCTGATGAAATAATTTTGTGCTACTATTTCTTTGTTTTGTTTTGAGTGATGAAGTCAATAATCAAACATAGAGTCGTGATAATATTGGAATCCTATAAGGTAGAGTAAGTTTTCCCGAGTGCAGTCTGATATGCAATATTTCCCATGATACCAAAGAATCAACTACTAGGCTGCCAACTGGAACATATAATGAAGGCTGCAAAAGACACAGTATTTGTGGTATTTCTATCTTTTAGCATTGCCATATCAGGTCGTGAGTCTGAATTTGTGGCAGTGCCTATTGAGACTACCTAAACTCTAGATAACTGGAAGGAGGTGATGTGGATGATTTTAACTCAGTTTGAATCACATTAAAACTGACTCATTTCTAGGCCAGACTATAATCCTAGATTCCTGAAATGTTGAAATTGGAAAATACATCAACTATCAGCTAATTCTGCTATTTCCAAATTTGGATTGGTATTAGAATCATTTAGGGAGATTTATTATAATCATCATCATCATCATCATCATCATCATTTTTAGAGATCTTGCGGGCATGATTCGATTAACATTTTCTGTTACCTGGTACTGTTGCATGAAAACCATCCCCAAGTTCAGAGGATTAAAATCACTTCAAATTATTATATTGCAGAATAGTATTTGTTGGCTGAGGCTCAGCTGGGTGTTTTTGTTTGTTTGTTAGTTTACCCTGCTAGTCTCACTTACGGCTTCTCATTAGCAGCATGTAATTGGGATAATGGCTGGAGCTGGCCTGTTCAAATGGTCTCTCTCCACAGGGACTCTTCAACACAGAGTTGCCAAGAATGGGACCTGGAAATCTGTATGTTATTTAAAAGGACATTTTCTTTTTTTTTTTTTTAAGATTTTATTTATTTATTTATTTGAGAGAGAGAGTGAGAGAGAGAGAGAGCACAAGAGGGGGGAGCGGGAGAGGGAGAAGCAGACTTCCTGCCAAGCAGGGAGCCCGATGCGGGACTCGATCCAGGGACTCCAGGATCATGACCTGAGCCGAAGGCAGTCGCTTAACCAACTGAGCCACCCAGGCGCCCAGGACATTTTCATAAGTGATTTTGATCCATTGGAATCAGTGAAGAAATGAATAAGGAAATGAAAACATGTATCCAGACAGGCTAAATATCATGTATAAGGCACCACAGCTAGTTAATGATGAGGCTAAATCTAGAACTCAGATCTTTGGATATTTTGGGCCTGACCTTGTTTCTCCATATTATTCCATATTTTTATGTTGCATATAGACTAGTGAGGGCTTACTATACTGAGTAATACCATAGGACCATGCATGGCATCATACACTGATATGCCATAATTTTAAATCTATTGTAAAATTATAGATTTTTTTGATGGATAATAAATTTCTAAGTTCATGACTGTGTATGTATTGTGTG
>NC_058407.1:34619912-34656508 GCF_002201575.2 Neomonachus schauinslandi
AGTTCATGACTGTGTATGTATTGTGTGTTTATGTGTGTGTGTGTGTGTGTGAGAGAGAGAGAGAGAGAGACAGAGAGAGAGAGAAAGAGAGAGAGAGACTGTTTGTGAACATCTAGCTGAAGATCCAGAAAATGCTTTCATTCTTTGGATATGATTCAATGTTGAGTTCCAGTCCATTGGTGTTGGTTGGGATCTTTAGTTTCTCTATGCCTCCTCCTATAGCAATCATTTTGGGCCATACATTCATATTTTCACTTGCATTCTTCTTCAGGTTAAAGAGGAAAGAGTCTTAAAACCTGGACCATAGCAATAATTCAGAAATCTCAATGCCCCAAACGTAGGCCTACCCTAGCAAGAGGAGTGTCCTCAGCCCATGATGAAGCCCTGCCTAGAGTCCTGTCCCATGTCCAAAGAATGACTTTTTCACAGGAAGATTTACAATGAGAGTATTCTTTGTCTTTATGAGAAATCAGACCAATACCTTCAAGTGCGTGGGCATCCTTTGCTCGCCTCTCTCAAACACCAGAACACAACTATCCAACATCTAAGCTACTAATAACAAATTAAACAATCCCATTTACTCATGTTCCATAAATTTTCCTTAATGTCAAGGTGAAGACTAGATCTCCACCTCCAGTTTATCTCTAAACCATTCCTTGAGAAAGACCAGGAAATTAAACACACAATAAGAACCCAAAACAACACTGGTATAAAGAAGCCTAACTCAAGATTAAGAAACATAAGCAATTCTAAAAAAATAAATACTTTATTTAGAATAACTCTGCCCATCATAAACAAATATTTTTGTTGTTAAGCAGACTAATTTAGCATATTAGATGGAAAACCCCAAGTATTTCCTATAGAAGAGGCTTTTACTCCTCACACCTAGCCAGCTTTCCTTTCCTTCCAGGCACATGGGCACATTACAATTCCTGTTCTTCCGACTTAGGCAGAGCCAAGTGCCTCATTTTAGCCAATGCATTGTAGGAAGATACAGAACCAGTGTAAGACTTCACTGACTTTTTCCTATGCCAGAACAACCATATCAACTTTTTATTGAGATAGAACAAAACTGGTATAGTCTGTATCACTGAATAATACAATGGAAAATAGTTCCCCTGGAGCATCTCCCAGACTTCAAATACTGATGAGAAATAAAAAATTTCTTTTTTTGTGTCACTGAGATTTTGACACAAAAATTTGTTTGTTTTGCCTGCAGTATATCCTAACCTACTCCAACTAAGGAAAGCCCATTGTAGAAGAGTTCGGCTTTTCCTTTCCAAACTTAAATAATAATTACAACAGTTTGTCTAGTGGCTATTCCTAAAAGTGAATTGAGTTCTTCTTTGGTACCCCAAAACATGTTCTATGGCTGCTGTCATAACACTTATATTGCTCTAGGGTGGGGAAGGACATAAAGGGAATGATGGGGGCTATGAGTAATAGTTTGTTTCATGATCTGGGTCTTGTTCACACGTGTGTATACCTTGTAAAGTTCATCAATGCTGGCTACACATGTTGTTCATTTAAAAGTTGTCAATCTGTATACTTAAAATTTGTATCCTTTTCTAAATAAATGTTTTACTTTATTAAAAGGTTTACCAACAAATAACCTTTAAAACCATAAAAATAGAACATTGTTTTGCTTATATTTGCTTCAAACCTGCCTCCCAAAATTATAGAATTTTTGAGGTTTCAAATATTAGATTATTCTCTTTAAATCCCCAAATCCTAGGGTTCAATTTATCCCTGCAAAGATTAATAATTTTTCTTAGGGATACTGGAGGAAAAAAAAAAGTGGGGAATACCCCTGTGTTATATATAAACTGGAATAATTGAGAATTCCTTAAGACCTAAATAAAATCAGCTTGACCTTCCATTACGTTCCCCAAGATTTCTGCGAATTCTTGGGAATAGTACATTTGTACCATCTCTAACTCTGGACTTCTGGTTCCATACACTTTGTTTAAGTTATGGCTCCTATAACATGCTTTATGTGCCATTTCTCTTCAGAGAGGAATTAAGTTAGGTATAGAAGTCAGCCATTTGCTTAATTAAGAAACACCACCAACAATGAATTGTTTGAACATTACATCAAAAACTAATGATGTACTATATGCTGGCTAACTGAACATAATAAAAAAAACCCCAAACAACGACATCAACAACAACAACAACAACAACAACAACTAATACTCCAAATTCTCAGAAGACACCCGAGTGTGTAGTAAGTGCCTGAAGACTAGTGGATTAGCCTGAGAGTGAGAAACTCCTGGGGGCTACAGTCTTAGAGGAGCACAGACTTTTATGGATTTTACCTTCAGATACCCCAATATGGTCTCATGGATCTGAGAAAGATCTTCTGGCTCTGGCAGGGAGAAGGACCAAGAGTGTTTCCCATAACAAAGGCCTAGGTGAAAAGATTTTACTTGAGCCTTATTCCAGCTGCAGAAGGGCATTTCTCCCTCTTTCTTAATACCTCCCACAATCCCACCTTCCCTGTTCCACATAAGAGAAAAAATAAGCCATGTCAATGAAGAAGCACTTGTGAAATTCACAGCCTAGAGTCACAGGCCTATTACAAGTCTGAGATTTAATCATGAGGTTATAGGATATTTCTCCTCTCCAACACCTTATCACCACAACAACAGGGTTGCAGTATAACAACAGATTACACCTAAAAGAGCTGGGGGACATAGACTACGTATGAAGAGGAGTACTTGGGGAAATCCAAAATAAAGAGGGGGTACCAAAACAAGGAACATAAGGGATTTGAAGACTCTGGAACCTACAGCTACAGCAAACATTAAACCTACCCAACTCCTAGCCAGATAAACAAGAAACTTCACAGTGAAATCCTCTTTCTCTCAGTTCTTTATTATCTGGTTCATCAAGTCAGGTATTCAACAAAAGAATACAAGATATGTCAAAGGCAAAAAAAAAAAAATCTGAATGGACAAAGTGAGCATCAGAACCAGACTCAGACGTGAAACAGATGTTGGAATTATCAGACAGGGGATTTAAAATAACTATGATTAATAAGTGGAGGGTTCTAAGGCAAAAAGTAGACAATGTGCAAACACAGATAGGTATTTAAGCAAAAAGAAGAAAACTCTGAGAAAAATAAAAAGAGAAAGCTAGAAATAAAAAATACTATAAGAGCAATTAAGAATGTTTGTTACAGACTCAACAGTAAATGACAAAGAGAAAAAAAAAGTGAGCTTAAAGATAGGTCAATAGAAAGTTCTCATACTGAAATCCAAAAACAAAAAAAAAAAGAAAAAACCAGGACAGGACCTTCAAAATGTGGCAGAATTTCAAAAGATGAAAATACACATAATTGGAATACCAGAAGGAGAAGATAGATAGACGGAAGCAGAAGAAATATTTGATGTATTAATGCCTGAGAACATAACAAATTAATTATAGACACCAAACCAGAGTTACAGGACACTCAGAAAACATCATACTGGATAAATACAAAACAAAATAAGACAACAACAACAAAATTACACTGAGGCATATCATATTCAACTGTGGGAAATGTAAGACAAAGCAAAAGAATGTGAAAGCAGCCAGAGAAAAATATAAGCCTCTTACCCATGCAGGAGCAAGGAAATGAATCACAATGGGTATTTAATAAAAAAACACAAAATCTGAAGAAAGTATACAAAGGACAAAAAAAGCCCCAGTAACCTAGAATTCTACAAAGGTGAAGGACAAAGACATTTTCTGAAAAAAAAAACACAACAAAACAAAACAAAAAACACCTGAGGGAATTCATTACTACTAGACCTCCCCTGTAGGAAATCTTTAAAGATCTTAGGCAGAAGGAAAATGATCTAGAACAGAAGCTCATCTACAAAAAGAAAGAAAAAATATTAGAGAAGTAATAAACAGAGGTAAAATAAGATCTTTTATTTTTCTTATTCTTAATATATGCAAAAGATAACTGTTTATTTAAACAAAACTAGTAGTATATCTAGACAGTGGAATGTTAAACACAAATTAATGTACTGGGATATTGTAGGATATGAATAATGGAAGTGAATGACAGCAATGTTATAAGGGAAGGGAGGGGAGAAAGTAGGAATATTTTAAGTACCTGCACTATGTGTGAAGTGATAGTGTTATTTGTGGTTAGGCTTAGAATATTTAAAGAATATATTTTGGAAGAAGATCAATGTAAGCCATAAACAGCAGAAGAAAAGAAATAATAAAACTTGAAACAGAAACCAGTGAGACTGAAAACAGAAAAACATAGAGAAAATCAACAAAACCAAAGACTGGTTCTTTGAAAAGATCAATAAAACTGATGAATCTCTTGCCCAGATAACCAAGAAAAAAAGAGAGAGAGGGAAAAAAAAAAAAGAAATTACCAATATCAGAAATACAAGAGGGTAATCACTACTAACCCTATGGGTATTAAAAGGGTAATAAAATAGTTCTATAAAGAACTTTATGCCCACTAATTTGATAACTTAGATAAAAGGAACCAATTGCTTGAAGACACAAAGTATCAAACTCATTCAAAGGGAAACAGGTCATTTGAATAGGCCTAAATCTATTGAATAAGTTGAATTAATAATTAATAACCTTCATAAAAAGGAAGCTTCAAACCTGAATTGTTTCCATAGTGAATTCTACCAAACATTTAAGAAAGAAACATACCAAGTTTCTGCAAACTTTTCCACAAAGTAGAAATGGTGGGAACTTTTTTTTTAACTCAGTCTATGTGGCCAGAATTACCATTATAATAAAACTAGATAAAGTCATTACAAGAAGGGAATTCTACACCTAATATAGCTCATAAACATAAGTGCAAAAATCCTGAACAAAATATTGACAAATCCAATCTAGTAATGTTTAACAAAAGTTATACACCAAGACCAAGTGGGATTTATTTCAGTTAAACAAGGCTGATAGATTCAGCATTCAAACATCAGTGTTATCTATCACATCAAGAGGCTGAAAAATAAGAACCATGCCATCATAACAATTACTGTGGAAAAAGTATTCGACAAAACCCAACACCATTTATGATAAAAATTCTCAGCTAACTTGTATTAGAGGGGGACTTTCTCAATTTGATAAGGAATATCTATCAAACAAAAACCTATTGCTAACTTTATACTTGATAATGAGAAATTGGACATTTTCCCTTTATGACTGGGAACAAAGCAAGAATATCTGTCTCATTGCACCCATTCAGCATTATACCTAAAACTAATGTAACATTATGTGTCAACTATACTTCAATTGAAGAAATTAAAAATCTTATGGCAGAAGTCATAGCAAGTGTAGTAAGACAATAAAATAAAGTAGTAAAATAAAATAAAATAAAATAAAATAAAATAAAAGGTAGACTGGGAATGAAAACAAAATGTATTAGCAGATGATAGGAGACATGATTGTCTGCAGAAAATACTGAAGAACTGACCAAAAACTAAACAAAAACAAAACAAAACAAAACAAAACCTCTGGAACTAATATGTGAGTATAGCAAAGTTGTAGGATATAAGGTTAATATATAATAAAAATAATATATAATGTCAATCACTTTCCTATATGCCAGCAATAAACAATTAGAATTTGGAATTTAAAAAAAGCACTATTTAACATAGATATAAAAATAAAAAAATACTTAGGTATAAATCGAACAAAATATGTGTAGGATTTGTGTGGAAACTATAAAACTCTGATGAAAGAAATAAAAGATCTAACTAAAGGGTAAGATATTCTGTGTTCATGGATTGAAAGACTTAATGATTGTTTAGATGTCAATATTCTCTAGCTTTATCTAGGGATCAATGTAGTCTCAACCAAAATCCCAGTGAGCTTTCTTGTTTATATTGACAGACTGACTCTAAAGTTTATGGTTAATGGCACAGACATAGAATAGTATACATGCTGCTGGAGAAGAAGATGCTCTAATCCACCTGATTTTTAGGCTTCTTATAAAATTACAGTAATTAAGATAATGTGGTATTGGTAAAAGTATATACATGTAGATTACAGAAAATAATAGAGAGCCCAGAAATAGACCTACAATAATATAGTTAATTAATCTTTGACAAGGGAGCTAAGGCAATACAAAGGAGAAAAGATACTCTTTTAACAAACGATGCTGGAAAAAGTAGGTATCAATAGGCAAAACTTAGAAAAGATACTTCAGACTTCAGTAAACTTAAAAACTTCTGCTGTGCCAAAGACACTATTAAGAGAAACAAAAGACAAGCCACAGACTGAGAGAAAGTAATTTGCAAAAGGCAAAGAACTTATATCCAAAATATACAAAGAACACTTGGGATTCAACAGTAAGAAAGCAAACAGCCTAAATGAAAAAAGTGGGCAAATGATCTGAAAAGACGCTTCCTCACGTGCTATATAAAGATGACAAAAAAAGATGGGACGCCTGGGTGGCTCAGTCGTTAAGTGTCTGCCTTCTGCTCAGGTCATGATCCCGGGGTCCTGTGATCGAGCCCCACATCGGGCTCCCTGCTCAGCGGGAAGCCTGCTTCTCCCTCTCCCACTCCCATTGCTTGTGTTCCCTCTCTCGCTGTGTCTCTCTCTGTCAAATAAATAAAAAAGAAATTAAAAAAAAAAAGATGACAAAAAAGCAAGTGAAGTGATGCTCAACATCTTTTGTCACCAGTAAATTGTAAATTAAAGCAATTAAAAATACCACCACAAAACTATACACATAATCAAAATCCAGTAACACGGAAAAAACTCATTGCTGGCAAGGAAGCAAAGCAACTGGAATTCTCATTCATTACTGGTGGAGATGCAACATGGTGCAGCCACTTCGGCAGACTTTTACAAAGCTACACGTAGTCTCACAATGAGATCTGGTGATTGTGCTCTAGGTGTATATCCAGCTTATTTGAAAACTGACACCCACATGAAAACCTGCAAATGAATGTTTACAGCAGTTGTATTCACACTGACTAAAAACGGGAACCAAACAATAGGTAAATGGATAAACAAACCGTGGTACATCTACACAACTGAATATTATTTGGCAATGAAAAAAGAGCTATCCAGAACCAAAAAGACATGGATGAATTTTAAATGAAAATTGATATAGAAATAAGCCACTCTGAACAGTCTACATACTATATAATCCCAATGATAGGACATGTGGAAAAGATAAAACTATAGTAACCCTAAACATTTCAGTGGTTGTCAAAGGATCAGAGAGAGGAGAGGAGTGCTAAAAAGGTGAAACACAGAGATTCTTTTTTTTTTTTTTTGAGTAGTAAAAATATTCTGTATGATACTATAATGATGAATTCATGACATGATCCATTTATTAACACCTATAGGACTTTACAACACAGGTTTTCTTTGAATTTAGTGAGGTATTATGCACATTCATATGTATATAAATGTTCATGATTATTATCCTTTTTTTTTTGAAAGGGAGGGAGGAGGGGGTTGCAGAAGGGGCAGAAGGAGAAGGAGAGAGAGAATCTTAAGTGGGCTCCACGCTGGGCTCAATCTCACAATCCTGATATCATGAGTCAAAATCAAGAGTTGCACACTTAGCCTACTGAGCCACCCAGGCACCCCCATGATGATTATACATCTTATAAAACTGGGTTCTAGATAATAATATTAAGATACTCTGACAAGGATTCAAGTTTGTAGTTCATAAAAACTGAGAGCTAAGCTTTCTGTTTGGTTTCACATTCAGTAATTTTATTAACTACTAAACTAAGACAATGATACATCATGGTAAAATTTAATGGGGTATAAATGTATTAGTTTCCTAATTGTTTTTAGTCAGTGTGAATATACGGTAACATAGATGATAAACACTACTCTTTGCTTAGCTGATACAGGTGATGCTTTCAGTAACTGGTACTATCCTAATATTTACTGCTGTCTGCCATATCATTATGATAGAATTGTTTATCAAAATTCTACATCCTCTTATGTGATCATAGATTTCTGGTTATCTAACAATAATAGGTATTTCCTTTGATGTTACTAAGTAAACATCCATCACCAAGATTGGGTGCACTACATAAAGCTCAATTTTAGAATTTTGTATGATCTAACTCCTTCTACTTTCTGTGTCTAAAATTACTAAATGTATGTAATTGTAACTGGATAATTTTATTTCAGTTAGCTACATATATCATATCAAAATAGCCTTATACTGTAAAGTAAAAATAACAGTGTGAAATGGATCTAGATCTCTTAACCAGAATATTCTAAAATAGACTGCATAAAATCTACTGAAAATTTTAGGCACTGTCTTTTTAATGGCAATATCTGAATGTAAGTAACCAGTATCTAAATGAGCCTCACATATGTGTTGTGATTGAAATTTTGTACTCAGGCTCTGACTATGGCTGAGAACTAAGGCAATTCAGCTGCTTTTTGCTCACACTTAGTTAACAAAAAATATGACAATTATTTTAAAACACAAGCATGGTCTCAATTAAAATTCAAAATCAGAATTCCAGCCGAAGACAGTAATAAAATATCTGAACTCAGTTTGGGGTCAAAATCTTCTCTTCGATCTCAACCCTCCTGCAGACTTGAAGACTATGTTGTGTGGGAACGGTGGGGATAGTATTAACTTGTGTAAAATGGTGTTTGGGATTCTACAGGGTCAATAGAGGCGAGGAGAGATTGGAAAGGTAAGGAAATTGACAGTTTTTAATTGAACCCTTGACTTCCTTTGTTGGCGCACCTTTGCCTCTTAAGTGGTTTTCTCTAATGGATGCTTTGGGGTTTCCCTGCTGAATCTGTCATAAAGTAGCCATAAAAGCAATCAACAAAGAAATGTTGATTTTCAGCTTTCTCACATATATGAATTTATATATATTTAAATTATTTAAATTTACATATAAGCATGTATATTATACACACATTATATATGAGATATATAACTGAACAATAAACCTGAAGAAATTGCTCAAAACTCAGCACAGAAAAAAATGAAGAACTAAAAAAAAAATGTGGGATGCCTGGGTGGCTCAGTCGGCGAAGCGTCTGCCTTCAGCTCAGGTCATGATCCCAGAGTCCTAGGATCGAGTTCCACATCGGGCTCCCTGCTCAATGGGAAGCCTGCTTCTCCCACTGTCTGCTGCTCCCCCTGCTTGTTTCCCCTTGCTCTCTCTCTCTGACAAATAAATAAATAAAATCTTAAAAAATAAATAAATAAAAATAAATAAATAAATAAATAAATAAATAAAAATAAATGTGAAGGAGGGGTTAGGAGAAAAGGAGAGCAGAATGTTTCAGTTTAATACATACCTAACAGAATTTCTACAATGTAAGACCAGGAAGAATGGTGTGGGCTACAAAAAATATTTGAATAATTTCCCAGAATTGTGAAAGACATGAATTCCAGATTAAAGAAACAAATAAATCTTGAGAAAGGGAAATGCAACTAAATCTATTCATGGAAGGCTGAAAGTAAAAATGCACAACAGCAGAGGCAAAGATAGGCAAGCCAAAAAGGAACTATCTGGGGGCACTTGGGTGGCTCAGTCGATTAAGCATCTGCCTTCAGCTCAGGTCACGATCTTGTGGTCCTGGGATCGAGCCCCACGTTGGGCTCCTTGCTCAGTGGGGAGTCCCCCTCCCTCTGCCTCCCTCACCGTCTCTCCCTCAACCTGCCCCCACTCTTTCTTTCTCTCTCTCTCTCAAATAAATAAATCAATCTTAAAAAAAAATAAAGTATTTGCGCCATATTTCATGGCTCCAGGTAATACAAATAATAAATTTATACTTTGGCAAGTCAAACATTGATTTAACGGTTGTAAGTAACCACTTAAAAAAAGGACATATAATTTGTAAGTTTCAAATCAATGAAGAAAAATGGAGAGAGAAAACTTTAAATTCAGTCAGAGACAAAAGAAGGCAATAGATTCCAAATCTCTCAGTAATCATCATAAATGCAAACTTATCAATTTGCAAAAGGTGTAGAGTCTAACATTGGATGATAAAAAATACACAGCTGGCACTTAGTCTAAAAGATACAAATAAAAAATAATTAGATTAAAAAGTTAGAAGAAATTTTAAAAGTTTTACCAGGTACTTAGTAACAAAAATATCCCAGGCAATGTGATAATAATATCATATGTTTTATCATATACATATCATATAGCAATCTAATATCATACACATATACATATAGCAAACACAGGGCTTAGGCTATAAAGATCCCTACAAAAATAACAAAATATATATTCTGAACTATTCTGAGCACTATGTTTACTGTTTGTGACCCCAGAATTCTCATGTTGAAACCCTGTTTGGAGGTGGGGTCTTTGGGAAGTAGTTAGGTCATGAGCATGGAGCCCTTGCTCGCTCACTTTCTGCCATGTGAAGATTCAAGGAGAAGTCAGCCCTTCTTGTAAACCAGAAATAGAGCACTCACCAAGAACCTGACCATGCTCACACCTTCATCATGGATTTCCAGGCTCCAGAACTGTGAGAATAAATGCCTTTGGTCTAGACACCTAGTCTATCACAATTTGTTGTAACAGTCTGAGCTCAGACAAGAATAAACAAAGTATAATAGGAAGAAAAAGTGTATAGTACCTGTGAATAAATCTTTCAAAGAATACATAAGATTCACTGAAGAAATTCATTAAACTTTATTTACTGGATAACAGAAACAAAAGAAGAAATATATATAGAATGAAAGAGCTTTTCCACATATATGAATTCATACAGATAGAAAAACTAAATATAGAAAAGATGTTCATTTTCCCCAATATAATCTACAGTTAAAGCAAAATTCCAATTTTGTACCATGATACATTACTGAGCCAAAAGTCATATAAAAAATTAAATGCTTAAAAAAATTAAATGCTCAAAATATAAAAGTTGAAGTAGGTGGAGGATACACAGGATGTTAAGATTTATTATAAAATTATACTCACTATAAAATTACTGTTAAAAGTACATAAAGTTAAAAAATGAATTATTTAATAATACACTGTATGTTAACTAACTGGAATTTAAATAAAAGCTAAACAAAAATATGAGTTATTTTTATAGGATTCCACTAAAGAGTGAGGAGTGTGCATGTGTGTGTGAGAGAGAGAGATGTGCAATTTAAGTAATACTGTTAGAAAAAAATAACTATTCACATAAAAAGAATAATAAACTTAGATTTGTACCTCACACCATAACTTAAAATATACTCTGGTGTATTAAATATTGTATTAGTCAAAAAAAAGTAAAAATAAATAAATAAATAAATAAATATTGTATTAGTCTCCTGGGGCTGCTGTAACAAAGTGCCATAAACTGGGAAATTTATTTTCTCACAGTTCTGGAGTCTAGATATCCAAAATCAAGATGGTAATAGAACCATGCTCCTTTTGAGACCCTGAGTAGAATCTTTATCTTTCCTTTGCAGGCAACTACACCACGCTGATCTCTGCCCCTGTCATTCACATGGCATTCTCCTCAACTGTCTTTGTGTCTATGTCAAAAGTTACCTCTTTTTTTTTTTTTAAGATTTTATTTATTTATTTGACAGAGAGAGAGAGAGATCACAAGTAGGCAGACAGGCAGGCAGAGGGAGAGGGAGAAGCAGGCTCCCTGCTGAGCAGGGAGCCCGATGTGGGACTCGATCCCAGGATGCTGGGATGGCTACCCGAGCTGAAGGCAGACACTCAATCAACTGAGCCATCAGGTGTCCCCAAACTTCCCTCTTTTTTTTTTTTTTTTTAGTTTTACTTTATTATGTTATGTTAGTCAACATACATCATTAGTTTTTTTTCTTTTTTTTATTATGTTGTTAATCACCATATATATTACATCATTAGTTTTTGATGTAGTGTTGCATGATTCATTGTTCACGTATAACACCAAGTGCTCCATTCAATACATGCCCTCCTTAATACCCATCACCGGGCTACCTAGCCCCCCACCCCCTCCCCTCTAAAACCCTCAGTTTGTTTCTCAGAGTCTATAGTCTCTAATGAAGGCGGGGGGGGGAATCGGAGGGGGAGATGAACCAAACTTCCCTCTTCTTGTAAGGACACTAGTCATGTTGGATTAGAAGGCTACCCTACTCCAGTTATGGCTTCATCTTAACTGATTACATCTGTAGTGGGGCTATTTCTAAATCATATCACATTCTAAGGTCATCAGGAGTTAGGACTTCAACATCTCTTTTTGTGGAACCACAATTCAACCTGTAACAGTCCACCTTCTGCTCCCCCTTAAATTCACGTCCTTCCCATGTGCAAAATATATCCACACTACCCCAATATCCCCTAAAGTCTTAAGCATTCCAGCATCAACTCTGTCCAAAATCTTATGTAAATGCCTTCAATTTAAAGCCCCTAATCTCATTATCAAATCATTTAAATTAACTATATGTGAAATGAAATATTATTCATCCTGGGGCAAAATTCCTATCTGTGAACCTCTGATGAGTTATTAAGTTATTAATTTACAGAATACAATGGTGGGAAAGCATACGATAAATGTCTGCATTTCAAATGAAAGAAATTGGAAGACTAAAGAAGTCACATGTCCAAAACAAGTCCAAAATCCAGTATGACAATTTCACTAGATTTCAAGGACTGAGAATAATCTGCGGTTCTATATTTTGTCCTTTGGGCCCACTGGGACAACCCTGCCCTACCAGTTCTGGGCAGGGAAACTGAGCCAGTGTCCTTCCCTTCCCCAGGGGCTGAGCCTTCTGGCCCATGGTAATAACAGTAGCCCTACTGGCCTCTGAAGACCTGGCTCTGCTCTCAGAGTCACTCTTCCTTCATTTCCTCCCATCTTTCTCCCTTTCAGCTCACTCTGCCATGGTTTCTATTGGTATAAGATTCTCAAAAACCTCCTTGGCCTACCATGTAATTCTGAGGGGTCCAAGCCCTCAAAAAAGGGAGTCCTCCACAAATCTTTCCTGACCAATTCCAGTTCTATTTCTGGCTTCTGCTGAGATGGTTGATTGGATTCTTGAGTTATATACCTAACTTCTTTTGCATATGGTCCTTTTTATAGGATAGGCTGAGGATTTTCCAAATCATCAAGTGCTGATGCCATTTTACTTAAAAGTTCATTTCTCAATTTATCCCTTTCTTCTTGAATTTTACTAAAAACAGCAGAGAGAACTAAATGTACCTTCTACACTTTGCTTGAACATTTCCTCAGCTAAATACTCAAGTTCATCACTTGTAAACTCTACTTCCCACAAAAAAAGTAGAATGTAATTCAGCCAAGTTCTGTCACTAAAGATTACCTTTCCTCCAGTTTCCAAAAACATGTTTCTCATTTCCATCTGAGACCTCACTGGAAGCACCTTTAATATTCATTCACATTTCTGGTAACATTCTGTTCATGATGATACATGTTTCTGTAAGACAATAGAAGTTTTCTCTGTAGCTCTCCTCAATTTTTTTTTTCCTGAGTCCTTATCTGAATCACCTCTAAATGTCCTTATTTCTACCAATAACATCTTTGAGGCCATCTATGCTTTTTCTCTCACATACCTCAAAATTCTTCCATGCTCTGCCCATTATCCAAGTTCAAAGCCACTTCCATATTTCTAGATATTAATTACAGCAGCAGCCTACTTTCCAGTACCAAAATCTATACCAGTTTCCAGGGCTTCTGAAACAAATTACCATAACTGGTGGCTTACACAGAAATTTATTCTCTCTCACTCTTCTGGAGGCTAGAAATCCAAAATCAAGATGTCAACAAGACCAGGCTCTCTCTGAAATTTTGGGCAGAATTCTCCCTCATCTTTTCATGGCTTTTGTGGCTCTCAATCCTTGACATACCTCAGCTCATGGCTGCATCATTACATGGCATTCTCCCTGCCTTATCTCTGTTTCTGTGTCCAAATTTCCCTCTTATATCAGTCATATTGGTTTAAGAGTCTACCCTATTCCAGTATGATCTCATTTTAACCTAACTAATTCCATCTGTTACAAGCCTATTTCCAAATTAGATCACAGAGAAGTTAAGGCTCCAACATATTTATTAGGGGGACATGATTCAACCCATAACAAATAAACGTATTTGTAAAGCAAGATCATACACACACACAAAAAAAACCCACCTTGGAATAAAATATAAATACTTTTGGACGTTATGGTATACTAAAATTTTTTAAAAGACCAAAATCAAAAATAATAAAATTGACTACAGTACAAATATATACTTCCACATGCAAAAATGATTAAGCACATAACAATAAAATCTTCATATTTAGAACTCACATTGTGAATAAAGGAATATAAATTTGATTAAATAAAAAAATACAAAAAACCTCCCACATACCAATATAAAAAGACAAACTGTTAAAAAGAAAATGTACAAATATGAGTAGTGAATCCACAGTAGGTGCTAAAAATCACTAGAACTCTGGAAATCTATTTTTCAATAGAATGGAATTAATCACTCTCTAGACTGGTTAAAAAAAATCAATAGTATATGTTGTTGGTAAAGACATGAGAGAAATGAATTTCTCAATACTGTTAAGGAGAGGGGCTCCTGGGTGGCTCAGTTGGTTAAGTGTCCTCCTTTGGCTCAGGTTATGATCTTGGGGTCCTGAGATCAAGCCCCGTGTCAGGTTCCCTGCTCAGTGGGGAGTCTGTTTCTCCCTCTGACCCTCTCCCCCTGCTCACGCTCTCTCTCTCAAATAAATAAATAAATAAATAAATAAATAAATAAATAAATAAATAAATAAATAAAAGCTTTAAAAAATAATGTTGAGTATAAATTCTTACAATACCTTGAAAACAATTTAATAGGCTCTTATAAAACTTCTAATGGAACTACCTCATCATTTGATTCACTTTTAAATTCATACCTGTATTAGCTAGCTATTGCATTATGATGCTGTGTAATAAACACTCAAAACTCAATGATTCAAAGCAACAGCTATTTATTATAATGGATCTGTGGATAAGCTGAGCCATGCTTTTTAGTAGTGTTAGCAGAACACAAGTGGACAAGCAGTAAATGCTTGAGACTACTTAAGGCTTAGGCTCAGAGCTAGCATGCTATCACATACATCACATATGCTATTGACCAAAGTCAATTCCAAAGTCAAGGAAAAAGTACACTTAGCCTTTTAAGGGAAGAAACTACGAAGTTATATATCAAATGGCATGAAAATAGGGAGGGATGAAGAATGTTAGTCAATAATTCCACCAAATGCAGTGTACTCACAATTATTCACAAATTTACTACATCCAAAACATATCCACACTCATCCCAAGAATCCTAATCTGATTACAGTATCAGGCTTGAAGTCCAAGATCTTGTGATCTATATCAATATCAACTTTGCATTAGTTCTTCATGATTCAAAGGTTTATGAACTAAAAAGAAAACATCTCTCCGACATAAAATGGTAGAACAGATAAATGATACTGTAAGACAATAGAAGTAAAAACTCATATTTAAATAATTTGATACACTTGGCAGTCACTTTCTTGTTTATTCCTCTCTAGCCATTTTGAAATCCTGTTGGATAAATGATGCCAGATCTCCCTATCTGTGGGGTAGAAAATACATGATTAGGCTCTGACTCTTCTTCCTAGGGCTATTTCACCATTCTAATATTTTCCAAGGCTCTTAGATCTGACCTAAGGACATCCTTCTTTTACCATCATTTTCTTTGGCCATTTCTAGAGAGAGTTACAAAACATGCTTTTTGAGATGAGCAGATTTCCCATCCTTCTTTATGCCTACAGAGTTGAGAACCAAAAGAACTTTTCTTCTCTTTAGCTAAGTCAAGTTTTGCTGTGCTTTAAAAAATGCATTTCTTTTAAAAACTTCATGGACTTCCCATGTATTTGGTTCCAGCCAATTCTTTCTGTATCAATCTATACCCATAATTATTTTAGAGGCATCCATTTTCCTGTAGATTTAACTGTAAGTAATTTAGGCATATTTTTCTTCAGTAAAGCCATGTTCTTAATGCTTTTTATAAGTCCTTTTGCCCAAATAAAAAGATCTACTAAACGTCACCTTAATTCTTTCAGAGATCTTATCAAAGTATCTCCCTTGTTCTTGATTTTGTCTGTGTCCCCAGGCTGTATCTTAATTTGAGAATCTGTTACTGATTGGAGAGATGGGAAACAAGAGACCATTTTAGTTTTCCATCCAATGTTCTGGGCTCTCTATATTACTTCTAAATTCTGCTTGAAATCTGTCCAATTCTTCTGGTAGCGTATATGCAGCAACAATCTCAAACTCTCAACATCTTGCCTAAGAACCATGTTGCCACAAGTATATTTGGTACATCTTCTATTATTAAATTTTACATGGGATAATTTCACCAGATATTTTACCACTACATAGCATTTATTATAATAATATAAATTAAAGATCATTTCAATATGTGATATATTTGCAAATATTTGATAAAATATCATATTCATTTCTGGAAAAAAAAAAACAACCAACAAAACACAGGCTAGGAATAAAAGAAAACACACACACACAGACACACACATGCCTTATAGGTTGATTTCTACTGGATCTTTCTTATAACAACAAAAATTATGGTACCATTCTGCAAACAATAGATGTTTTAAAAAAAATATTACTCTAGACAATATTGTGAAAATTGAACTGTAGAAATATTCTAGGTTTTTAAGATATAAAACAGAATTAACTTGAATAATTTTAAGCCATTCTCTATTTGGACATATAAAGGGAAATATGAAATGCTTGTGTAATGTTTATAAATGCTGTGTTTTATATTTATATAGTTTCTTTGTGTTAATACAAGACAAATCTAATTGTAAACTTTAATAATAATTGTATGGAGACTATGGGAATATAAATGTCATATACATTTTTAACAGCTATGCTTTGAAACAAATGGGTTCTGTATACCATTTAAAAAGGTATACAGCACAGAGCACTTGTAAATAACTAAAGACCACAAGGTATATCCAATAGAGGAATTTGCCTTTCATAAACATAGAAAGAAAATACACCTTAAAATGCAAAAGCTTTTTATAATATATGGGATTCTATGTGCAGTTTAGCTAAATTAAAATTTATGCATCACACAAATGTAAGTTTAGGTCAAACTGTAAAATGAGCTTACTTAAATAATATTTTTTAAGCACTTGCTAACATAGTAACCAACGGTCCAAAAAATTTACTGAACCATTATAGGTCCTTGGATAGGAAGAAATTTTAAGGTTAAAACACTTTCAGAAAAACAAATTGTTCCCTTTTTTATTGTGGTTATTGTGTTTTTAGCCTTCCTTCCTGAGAATCCTTTTTTTTTACACTAAATATAATTATAAAGTATTTTGAAAACTAACGTGATAGCTTATAGGCTATCACATCATTAAAGCCTTTTTGCACATTTGCTGAGTTTACTTCACCTGTGCTTAACAGAGGACACACCATCTCTTTCATTATCAAGCTTGTTTCCTGTTAAGCTCTGCCAATAGAGGGCTCTAGAGAGAGATTAGAGGAGGGAAAAAAACTCTTCCCCATTGCTTTTTCTCTGCCAGGAAAGCCTACCCACAGCCCTTTAGCTGACAATGGCAGTTGCTTCCAATTTTCAGATTTTCTTTGTTTTTACAGCACTCCCAGAATGAAGCTCATCAAGCTCTTCTCCCAAACTCAACAGTAAGAAAATAAACAATGTGATTTAAAAAATGGACAAAAAGATATGAACAGAAACCTCACCGAAGAAGATACACAGATTGTGAGTAAACATGTGAAAAAAAAAAATCAAGGTCATATATCATTAGAGAACTGAAAATTAAACCAACAATGAGATGCCACACATCTATTAGAATGGGTAAGCCCAAAACACTGACAACATCAAATGCCGACAAAGATGTGCAGCTATAGGCACTTCATTCACTGTTGGTGGAAATGCAAATAATAGACACTTTGGAAGGCATTTTGGCAGTTTCTACTAAATGTAGGCTAAACATAGCTATGTTAGCTGAACATAGGCTTACCATATGATCCAGCAATTGTGCTCTTAGGTATTTACCCAAATGAGTGAAAACTAATGTCTACACAAAACCCTGCACATGGATGTTTATAGCAGCTTTATTCATAATTGCTTCAAATTGGAAGCAACCAAGATGTCCTTCGATAGGGGAATGGATAAACAAACTCTTGTACATCCACACAATGGAATATTATTCATTGATAATAAGAAATGAGCTATCAAGCCACAAAAAAGACATGAAATAACTTCCAATGCATGTGGTTTAATGAAAAAAGTCAATTTGAAAAGGCTGCATATTGTATGATTCTAACTATATGACATTCTGAAAATGTCAAATTATAGTGATAGTGAAAATACCGTGGTTTCTGAAGGTTTGCAGGGAGAAAGGGAAGGATGAATGAATAGAGTATAGGGGGCTTTTGGGCCAGCGAAGCTATTCTTTGTGCTCCTGTAGTGCTGAATGTATGACATTACGCATTTGTCAAAACTTGTAGAGCTGTACAACAGAAAGAATGGATTTTAATGTATACCTTGGGCTTTAGTTAATAATAATGTAAACTTAAAACCTCTCTGAAAAAAGTCTATTAATTTTCTTTTAACAAAATGTAATATTTGCTGCCACTAGAATATGAGGCTACTTATACTGTCCTGTGTGTTGATTTAGTTAATAAACGTTTTTTTGCTTCAATTACGTTTAATATGGAAACTACTAATGTAAGTAAGTGTGTTGTGTATATGTGTGTGTGTGTGTGTGTGTGTGTTTAACAGATAGATAAGGCTGTTCCAACAGGAGTAAATATTTCGCTTTGACTGCTGATGACAGGTTAAAATGTTTCAGATGTGTGTGTTTCATCCAAAGATAATGCTGTTGTGCTGTCATTAAAAATATTTCCTTGGTATATTGGTGGCAGATTATGAAAAATGTCCTATATTTTTAAATCACCCATCCTCTTGTAAATAGGTAAAATAATGTGTGTACAACGTAGGAGAGAAATATTTGCTGGTAACTAAAATAATTTTTTAGTGTAAGAAGGTAACTGTATTAATTTCTTAATGCTGCCATAACAAATTACCACAAATTGGGTGGCTTGAAACTACAGAAATATATTCCCTTACAGTTATAGAAGCTAGAGGTCTAAAATTAAGGTGCTAGCACTGTCATTATTCCTCTGGAGGCTCTAGGGAAGAATCCTCCCTTGCCTCTTCCTAGCTTATGGTTGTTGCCCTTAACCCTTAGCTTGTAGATGCATCAATTCAATCTGCCTTTGTTGACAAAGAGCCTTCTTCCCTATGTTTCCATGTCTGAATCTCTCCACTTTCTTACAAAGACACCAGACATTGGACCTAGGTCCCACTCTAATCCCTTATGATCTCATCTTAACTAATTATATCTGTAAAGCTGTATTTTCAAATAGGTTGACATTCTGAGGTTTGAGGTGGATATAAATTTTTTTTTTAAAGATTTTATTTATTTGACAGAGAGAGACACAGCGAGAGAGGGAACACAAGCAGGGGAGTGGGAGAGGGAGAAGCAGGCTTCCCGTGGAGCAGGGAGCCTGATGCGTAGCTAGATCCCGGAACCCTGGGACTATGACCTGAGCCAAAGGCAGACGCTCAACGACTGAGCCACCCAGGCGCCCCTGGATATAAATTTTTGACACGGGGGATGCAGTGCTGCAGTATACTCTTCTGGTGATGGAATTTGCTTATTCAATACTGTCTTCTCACTGGTCTAGATGATACATCTTTTTAACTGGTAACATGATTTCTAATGCTTGTTTAAATAAGTAATTCAAATCAGATGACAGTAATCTGTATACAGTGGTGAAGGTGTAACTTTTAACTGAATCTTAATTTGCCTTTATTCCTAGTACAGAAAGCTACTTGTGTGCAGCAATGAAAAAGAATTTCATATTAACTAGATTATGATCATTGAAAATCACGTAAAAGACTATTTTAGACTACAAGATTTGTTTTTCTTATAATTAATCCCAAATTTCTTAAACTACTTGATCTCAATTCAGCTCACATGTGGGTATTTTAATGCAATTTAACTTTTTTTTATAGTCTGTGCTGGGGGACCTATAAACATTTCCATGTTTGTGTGTTAGTCTAATAAAACTGTCACTTGAAGTGCAAAAGAATAAAGATGCAATGATAGAAAATGAGGTAAGATTTTTATAGAGATTAAATTTTTTGGATTATATGAGAAAAAAATCTACTTACAGAGTATAATCATTCATTATGTAAATATCTAAAGGGTCTCATAGATGTCTTACATGTTAATTTGTTTAACAATTTTGTTTACTGTATTTTCACTGACTGCTTTCAAGAACTTAGATTTGCAGTTGCCAGAGAAATTCTACACAGAAAAAAAAAAAAAAAAAACCTCCAAAGCTTTATATTATCTGAGGGCATATGTTCCCATATAAGTAGTTCTATGCCATATTAAATAAAATTCTTAAGTTAATAAAAATAGCATTAAATAAAAAATTCAAAATTATGCTGTATTCATGTTATTCTTACTTTTAAGGACCTTGGGAGAATCAGCTGTTTTCTAATCATGTGATTTATAAACATTAACAATAAAAATTATCCCAAGAATTTACATACTATTCTACAATGTCCTACATCTTGGCTCCAGGATTCACTCTCTGATGTAACCTCCTATACAAACTGCTTTAGTTCTGCTTCCCCAAGAAGCAGATGCTCAGATGGGATCAGACACGCAAGAGATTTATTAAGGAAAATGACTATGAAGAATAAAGGAAAAGAAGCAAGGGAAACGTCAGACCACAATGTAGATCTGGCCTGTGAAGGAAAGTAGGAAGAAAAAAGGATTGAGTAGGAAGTCTCAGATGACAGCATATTTCTGAGAAAATTTTGGCCAGGCTAATGGTGAATCCATGAGTGAAAGGCACCTGTCAGAGGAGTCCTACTTCCCATAGAAATGGTTCAGTGCCAATATCCTGCCCTACTCAGTGATTTGCTGGGAGAAACCCATGGAATTGTGACCTTGGCACAGATGTGATGGTGGATGTAGAGGAGTTGAGTCAGCCATGGGGTCCCCAAGGCAGGAGGAATGAATGCCTCATTTTCATGGCTGCTCCTCAGCATGTTTACAGGAGTATTTTCTCTCCCAAAGAGAAGCTTTGACTTCTCTGAAATTATATTTTAAATTAACTTCCTTTGATGAAGAATTTGAAGTGTATTTGTTGCTTTATTTCATGGGTTGACTTTTTTTTTTAGTTTTAAATTACCAAACTCCAGGGAATTCCAGGGAAAAATTCAAATCATCTCTGAGTACCTAAGATTTATCTCTATTATTTATTTGAACTTTGGGGTGAAACTTTTCTTCCTTCTTCCTATACTGATCCTTATATTTCTATCCTCCTTCCTATTTGCTTAGCCCCAGAATTATTTATTTTATCTTAATGAATATGAGTAGATTGATTGGGCATAGAAAGTCACTATAATGCAGGGGCGCCTGGGTGGCTCAGTCGTTAGGCGTCTGCCTTTGGCTCAGGTCATGATCCCAGGGTCCTGGGATTGAGCCCCGCATCAGGCTCCTTGCTCCACGGGAAGCCTGCTTCTCCCTTTCCCACTCCCCCTGCTTGTGTTCCCTCTCTTGCTCTTGCTGTCTCTCTTTCAAATAAATAAATAAAATATTTTTAAAAAAGAAAGTTACCATAATGCTTAAGAGCAGATACCTACTGCTTCTCTTGTGTTTAAGTCTAACAGATTTTTACATCAAAACTAGGATGAACATCTTAAAAAGTGGTTATATACATGAATTATATATAATTTCTTTAATTGGATTTAAAAATTAGTTTCCTCAGATAATCTTTCTTAAATATAAATTCTTTAGTTGTATTGATATTTAGAGATCACTGGATTCAATAATAATACATGATATTTACTTTTCATTAAGTTTTAATTCCAATAAGATTATGTCATGTGCCAAAAGAAAGAATTAGAATTAATCTCCTATAAGCTTTTAATCTAAAAAAATTTTAAGCATGTAACTTTTTAATATTAAATATTTTTCTTTTTACCCAATTTTAAATCATGCCTGAAGTATAATTTACTTATAGCTAGGATGATTTCTAACTATTTATTAGTGGGATCTTTCCCATATTTAGTAAAGCAATATATTTTATGAAATCTCAACAAATTCTGCACTGGGCTTGATATGTGTAATATTCTATCCAGTGAAAATAAGATATCTTCATCTTAGGCAATATTTTACCTAAAGCTAAGAGTCAATATTGGTTCTATACTTATCTTAATTATCTTAGTTTCTTTTTAGTATTTTAGATGAACACTCATTATAGTCTTGTTCCAAGGTTGTCCACATCCAAATCAGTTCAATCAACATTTTTTTAAAATTAGCATCTCTTCTTAATGCCATATTGCCTTAACTCAGATTGCTAAACTCAAACCCTAGCTCTGACATTTAATACTTATATAAACTGTAAACTTAAAAAAATTGTATATATTAGTTGTGATAATATCTATGTATCTTCCTATGGCAGTGACTGCTAACTCTAACCTAATACTTGTTTTCCCTTTGATTCAGAATAAGATAACATTTAATAACATAAAAAAACTCCAATTTCCTTTGCACCTACCTATGACTAATTGAGTATAATCTGGCTATTGAAGATGTAAGGCAAAGGATGTGTATGAATTCAGGATAATTCCTTTAAGGTATAGCGTGTGTCCTTTCTTTCTGATTGGTTACAATGTAGATGTGAAGGTTAAAACACCCAGCTTGACCTTGGGGAAATTTGGAGAATATGAGTGAGGTTTGCAGAATGGAGCAAAGAGATAGAAAATTATATCCTTGTGGACTTTGTGGAACACACCTCAATACCAGCTCTGAACTCATTTTTTCTCCTAACAAACGGTAAAGAATTAAAAGCAAATATATTTTATTCTCATATCTTCTTCATCTTCATTGTGTATACCTGTCTTAATTATTTCTATCAGAATAAATATCAATTAAAACCATGGACTTTGAAGCAGGCTCTTTTTTTTTTTTTAAAGATTTTATTTATTTATTTATTTGAGAGAGAGAGCACAAACAGAGGGATGGCAGGGAGCCTGATGTGGGGCTCAATCCCGGACCCTGAGATCATGACTTGAGTCAAAGGCAGACGCTTAGCCCACTGAGCCACCCAGGTGCCCCTGAACCAGACTTTTAAAATTAAGTTCTACTTCTAACATTTAATAGTTATGTTAACTTAGACAAGATATTTTACTTATTTGTGTTTCGTTTTCCTCATTGGAAAAATGGAGATGAAAATAAAAATACCTATCTCATTGTGTTGGTATCCACACATAAAATGTTGCTTTGTACGTATTAACTGACTTCTTCCTCTTCTTCTCCTCTGCCTTATCTCCTTCTTCCTCTTTTTTGTCTTCCTATTTTTCTTCTTCTCCTTGTTCTCCTCCTTTTCTATCTTTTTCCTTCTTTGTGATTATTGTCCAAATATATTGGTATAAAAGAAGATGGAAATTAAAATATGAAGACTACTGGGCGCCCTGGTGGTTCAGTTGGGTGAGCTGCTGACTCTTGGTTTCAGCTCAGGTCATGAGCTCGCAGGGGTGGGATGGAGCCCCAAATCAGGCTCCATGCTCAGCAGGGAGTCTGCTTGAGATTCTCTTCCTCTTTCTGGCCTCCCTTCGCCTCTCCCTCACTTGCACATGCAGGTGTGTCTCTAAAAAATAAAATCTTTAAAAAAATATATGAAGAATACATAAATGAAATAAATTTTGATAGCTTCTCTGAACTAGTTTGGATATTTCTAGTTATTCATTTATTTAGTCATTCAAGGAACACTTATTCAGAGCATAATATGTAATACATTTATTAACAGAAAATTAAATTAGAAAAATAATTACCATGTACTACTTATTTTCCTTAAGTTTTGCAAAGAAAATAAATTTTTTTCTTATTAGTATATTCTAAATTTTCTGCAATGAATATATTTTTCATAAATGTTATAAAATGTTTAAGGATTATGATTACATTTTAAAATGAATATTTATTCAACTACATTAAAATCCATGTGTTAAAATGGTTCTTAAATTTCTTTCAGGTTGCTTTTGCCACAATACTTTTAGACCAGGAATTATCTAATTGGTTATATGTTAAACTTACAACTAAAATAGTTTTAGGAATTATGTACAGTGACACCATTCTGCACTTAAAAAAAAATAAGACTTCCTACTTGGCTTAATAATAGCCTACTTGGATTTCTTGTTTATTTGATGATTCCCAGAATACAGTTCTCTTAGAGCTGTGATTTCTTTACTCTTTCCCTTGAGGACATGCTGCTTATCACACTTTTCATTTCATCAGAATTATTCTGGCAAGCAATCATGAGATATTTCCTTGTTTGTTTTTTTTCATGTATTTTACTTCTGTACTAGACCTTAACAGACATATCTGTTTTTATTTTTATAATAAAGTATTCTTAAAATACAAATACGATGCATTACACTAAATAATGCATTTCTTAAAAGTAGTTAAAATGATATTGTATATTACAAAAATATTTATTCCTAGATTTTCTAGTTACCATTATAAAAATTAGTTTTTTTCTTTTTATGTTATAGAGGGAAACCTATTTTGATCAAATTTAAAAAATAAATTACATTTTATTTGAAGTACACATTTTGTTGTAATGCATCAGTCACAAATAGAATAACTAGGATGAAGGGAAAAGAAAAATGTTTACCATGTGGGTATATTTTCTTATAATGCTTTGAAAGTGGTCCAAAAATGCTTTGTTGGCAATCTATGGCAGCATGCATGTAAAAAAAGAAAAGTAATATTAAACTGATGTTTAAAGATACAAAAGAAAGCAAACACAGCTGGCTGCTGTACATGTTCATGCGTAAGTTCATCTGCTTTTTCTCCTTTTGTTTCTCTCTCTCTTTATTAAACTAAAGTTTCAAAACATGTTCCTCCTTTGGTGTCCTAAAAGTAAAAGGGGAAAAAACAGATGGCATGATGAATAAATCAACTACTTAATGGAATCTTCAAAAGAAAAGTAAAATAAACCTATTCAATATTTATACTGCAATAAAAAAATTGGGGGTAACTTCTGGATTACAATGGAGTCAACTTCTTCCTACTTTCCTTTAAACTAGTCCCAAAACAGGAAACACATGAAAAATCATTAAAAGTACTAAATCTGAGACTATTAGAAAAAAAATGCCAGAAATTGGGATAAATATCAACTAAATGTTATAAAAACCATCAGTGGTAGAACTTTTCATCACCTCGTGAAACAACTGCAAGCTCTGAATGACTGGAAGAACATGGGGCCATGAACTCTTTCCTACCATTTGCCCCGATTCCAAGAAACAGAGTTTGTATCAAACAGAAAACTTGGAAACCATCTCATTCCTCTTTCTTGTTACTACCTTTTTAAAGTAAACATCTGTTCAGGGTTACTGTTTTCTACTCTTGACTCCCCAACACTACTTTTACATCTTTTCAGAGAGTGCAATTCGTACAAACTAATATGGCAGGAAATATCAAGCGTTTGATGCCAAGTTCTCCATTCTTAAACTTTTCTTGTTGAAGTCAATCTTCTTCTTACTATAAAATTTTACTCCTTTCTCCAAGAAGTTACCTTCATATAGCATATAGAAGAAGCTAAACCATTATCTAACATATTTTTCTTGTTTCTGTAATAAATATTGTCAGAGTTCATTAAGTAAAACTATCAACAAACCATTATTTAATGTTCCCTTTAATTCATACAATAGTAGAATTTTATCTAATATTTAACCATAGAAATCATGTCTACTGTTAAGTATGTATGTTATAAAAGTGTTTTTCCCCTCACATATCTTCTCACTGATAGCCATTTTTGGTAGCATTATTCTCCTGGTTATCGAGGATTGAATCACTTGAATTACACTTTTTTTCTCATTTTCCACATCTGCTGAAACTTATATTCTACATTCATCTTTTACTTTCCATCCCCACAATCATTGCTTATCCTTATATAACTCATTACTAAGTGCAACCTGGTGACTCAGCACAGTACTAGGTGCTGGATGTCACCATGCAGACATGTTCCCAGCCTCTGTAGATCTTGTAAAAAAGTATCTCTTGTGTCTTTTAGAATTTTGCTTGGTATAGAAGAATGGGAGCTGATCTTTGAGCCTAACTAATCACAGATTTTTTAAAATTTAATTTTATTATGTTATGTTAATCACCATACAATACATCATTAGTTTTTGATGTGGTGATCCACGATTCATTGTTTTTGTGTAACACCCAGTGCTCCATGCAGTACATGCCCTCCTTAATACTCATCACCGGGCTAAACCATCCCCCCTCAGAGTCCATAGTCTCTCATGGTTCATCTCTCCCTCCCGATTTCCCCCCCTTCATTTTTCCCTTCCTTCTCCTAATGTCCTCCATGCTATTCCTTATGTTCCACAAATAAGTGAAACCATATGATAATTGACTTTCTCTGCTTGACTTATTTCACTTAGCATAATCTCCTCCAGTCCCATCCATGTTGATGTAAAAGTTGGGTATTCATCCTTGCTGATGGCTGAGTAATATTCCATTGTATATATGGACCACATCTTCTTTATCCATTCATCTGTTGAAGGGTATCTCGGCCCTTTCCACAGTTTGGCTATTGCGGACATTGCTGCTATGAACATTGGGTTGCATATGGCCCTTCTTTTCACTACATCTGTGTCTTTGGGGTAAATACCCAGGAGTGCAATTGCTGGGTCATAGGGTAGCTCTATTTTTAATTTTTTGAGGAACTTCCCCACTGTTTTCCAAAGTGGCTGTATCAACTTGCATTCCCACCAACAGTGTAAGAGGGTTCCCCTTTCTCCACAACCTCTCCAATATTTGTTGTTTCTTGCCCTGTCAATTTTTGCCATTCTAACTGGTGTAAGGTGGTATCTCAATGTGGTTTTAATTTGAATTTCGCTGATGGCTAATGATGATGAACATTTTTTCATGTGTCTGTTAGCCATTTGTATGTCTTCATCAGAGAAGTGTCTGTTCATGTCTTCTGCCCATTTTTTGATCACAGATTTCTTTTAATTTTCACACATGCAAGTGCAAAGCTGAATGCAAATCATCATTCAAATAAAAATGTATAATGTAAAATAATAATGTAATGAAATATTATTAGATGAAAGTACAAAACTTTGCATGTCCTTTGATTATGATTATGATTATTTAATTATATATATTCAGGTTTATCAATCACAAGCAAATATCTTTATAATAGTTCCTGCCTGATGTAACTCTGTAGAATAGTATCTCCTTCAAATCATGCTCTTATTGATTTTAATTTGAACATCTTAATCCCTTTCTTTCTCAGAGAAAATCAATGTTTAAAACTGTGATTCTTTTCTTAATGAAGAAAGGAATCTTGTTTATATGAGATCTAAGTTAATCAATGTTCAACACAGACACAGCAATGAATGAATAAATATAAAACTTGTATAACACCATTTTCATTAACTAACTCTATCCTAAACAAACGGGAGTATAGGACAAAGTTGCAAAGCTGACTTTATTATCTTTTTTCTATTAATAAGTATAGTAAACTGCTATTGTCTTCAAATTGTCCATTTCTACACAGGCATGGGCTGTAATGGTGACTTTGCAGCTTAACTCCTACTATTTCCAGTTTCATGATCTGTTGTAGAGGGGATATTAATAACTCACAGTATAGTTTGAGGACAAAATAAAACAATAGGGTAGAACCGATTACTCTTCTATTTCTAGTGACTTGGAGACTTGGAGAGTCCCTGTCACACATTCATAAAAAATAAATGAAGATAGAGAACACATTTTTTTCTTGGCACATAGGGAACCCTTACTAACTGTAAAGATTAAATTCTCTCTGGTTGAAAAATGAAATACCCATACATTTTTCTCTACTGCATATTATGTCCTTAAATATGCTGTATGTTTGAAACATCTAACATACTAAGCACAGTTTTGTTTGTTTAGAATGTAGGTATTTCAGCTATAAACATGTTATATTAAACCAGACTTATTACATCTACATCTAATATTTCACTACCAAGGAATTTGGAAATCTTGATTTACATATTAAGAAAGTTCAACTATGCATATATTTTCTCAGGATTTATATGTCTAACATATTATTAACATAAATCTGAATTGTGTTAACTTATTGCAATTTATATGCTTTTCAAACAAACAGTTACGGTTTGGGCAGGTTTTTTTTTTAAAGATTGTATTTGTTTGAGAGAGAGAGAGAGAGCATGAGCAGGGGGTGGGCCAGAGGGAGAGACTCCCAGCTGAGCGGGGAGCCCAGTGCAGGGCTCAATTCCAGGACCTTTAATTCATGACCTGACTGAAGTCAGATGCTTAACCAACTGCACCACCCAGTCACCACTGGGCATTTTTTTGTAACTATTTTCTGTAGTTAAAATAGCTAATTGATAAGAGAAATACTTTATTTAAAAATTACATATTTTTCAATTGGAATTTAAATAAAAACTTTAAAAAAAAGAAATTAAAAAAATATTTTTTTTTCAGAATTAATTTTGTGGTGCAAATATAAGAATCCTTCCTAAGTTTGAGAGTATATTAATTTCTTTTTGAAATTAAAAAAATTTTTGAAATTATAAAAAAGGGATTTAGAAATTATAAAAAAGGGATTTAGAAATATAAGGGTAATGATATTCAAGAAAGAAGGCTTTCCTAGATTCCAATATTTGTCTATTCAACAAATTCTTTCTTATCACCATGCTGTGCGTATTTTCCTGTGACTCTTTAAAAAGCATCAGGGGACTATGATTAGAAACACATTTCTGGTGATATATTTACATCTTTTTTGACATATTTACATTTTTAAATAGGAAATGATGGAGATTTGATTATTAAGTAAATACATCAATGACTATTTTTAAAGTAATACTTGATTTTTTAATATGTGTGTCTTCCGTAGTTGTCTAATTTGTAAGATGCCTATCTCATTAAAGAATAGTAAGTTTTAATTAATGTATTTGATATTTAATGTGAAACATGTCAAATGAACACACAAAGCCAAGATTTTGATGTATTGGATTAAGAAATAGCCTATTTCCACCTCAAAAAAAGTATAATGCTTGATGTGAGTAGTATAAAGAGAAAAGTTCTTTAGAATTTCCATAAAAATAAGAAACCTATATGAAAATATATTTCAAATTGCCATTAGTTCTGAGCAGAAAGAATTCCTCTGTTACAATAATCTTCAAAAAGGAAGTAGGAAGGGATAGAAGCGCCCATAGGGGTATTAAACCATCAGGAATTTTCATCTACAAGGGTGGAACTTATGAAATAGTGACTTAGTGTGAAATCAGACTTTTTTTTAAGATTTCATTTATTTATTTGAGAGAGAGAGAGGGAGCACAAGTTGGGGGATGGACAGAGGGAAAGAGAGAAGCAGACTCCCCACTGAGCAGGGAGCCCTATGAGGGGCTGGATCCCAGGAACCTGAGATCATGACCTGAGCTGAAGGCAGATGCTTAACTGACTGAGCCACCCAGCCGTCCCAAAATCATACATTTTGAATGGTACTTTAAGTGAAGAGAAAACATCATTATATGCACTCTATTTTCACTCTCTTTAAGAAAAAGTGTCAAATCTCTTTTTATATTCTGTAATGTAAGATTGTTAAAGTCCCAATAAAACAGTAACTTAAAATTCAATCTTCATTTGCTTTTTATTTCTCCTGTTATTATACATATGTAAACTTAGTAGGTGTAACATAGACTATGATGAGTAAAGTAATAATAGTCAATAATTATAGTCTATAGAAATGTACAAAGTTTGCATGAGTGTTCATAATCGTAAGAACACAAAGCATATATGCATCCATTTCTTCTATAAAACAATGCTGAAGCACCCAAAACATCAATAGTAAAACTTATGGCACTTTCTTTTTCAGAAGTAGTCAGTGAAATTAGAGATTTCATCAGTCTGATTGATTTCTCTAGTTCAAGGGCCTACAACAATACATTGAGTATGGCAAGGGCTCACTCAATATTTACTGAATGAATGATGTTTCTAGTCATAACCAAACTGCCTGGCAACACAGATCCACACGGGTAATCAATGTTATCTTTTAAAAAGTTCTGCTCACTAAGATATTTAATAAAAACTTGAGTTCATTGTTCAAGTAGGCATAGAATGTTGATAGTGCAGTTTCATAAATATTACTATCTGTTGTTAATAGATTTGGTTTTGAATTTCAGTTTCACTTCTTATGTGAATTGATGGAGAGATTACTGGTCAAAAACTGGGAGAGAGAACCCGCACAATAATTTGAACAAGAAAAACTGATACTAAAGAATTATTAACTAAAATAGGGTATTGGATTAATGAGAGATGGACTAGTAGAAAATAAAGAGAACATTAAAGAACAGAACATAGCAGATATAAAAAGCAACCATCATCCTTAGAAAAGGTATCCCCTCGGGACTGAGACTGTGCTGAAGAGCTTCACCTTTATCTCACCAGTATGCCTCACTCTCACTGAAATTTAAGAGTTTAGAGATAATTTAGAAGGTTGTGCTGGATTTTAGCAATGGGGAAAGGGATTTGAAGATTGTCTTTTTTTTTTTTTTTCTGTCTTGGACATTTAGTTCATTCTAGTGACTGAGTTAGGAAACACATAAAGAAAAGATTGGGGAAATTCAGTGAGTTCATTTTGTACTTGTTAATTTTGAGGTGATAATCTTACTTTCAATTGGGAGTATCTCCCTTGTTACAGTGGAAAGAGTTCTCTTCTTGTCCATTGCCAATTCCTCCATTTCTGCCTTGGCTCACGCTCTCTCCTCCATTATTAAGAACTGTGCTCCTAAAATTATTTCTGCTCTGCCACATCACCAAATTAGACATGACCAACGTATTTCACCAGCACACAAAATGTATAATAGGATCATCAAAAAACTCCTTTGAACCCACTCCAAGCTATCCCATTTTTTCCATTCCCAGGAGAATTTCTCAGAACTTAACTAATTTTCTCAGACTTACCCTTTTCACCACTTCACACTCTTCTCACTTCACTCTATTTCAGTGGGACTCTCTTCTTTCTTCTCAACACAAAGACTCTTGTTGAGCTTCACTTGCTTCTGTTTTTATCTCTTTCCTTTCTACATTCTCTTCTAAGGTGAACTTATCCAATATCAATGTTGTAAAAGTCATCTATTTGCTTGTGAATCTCAAAATTTTTTACAGCTAATATAACATTCTAAAGTTTAAATATGATTGTAACAACAAATGCAATTATTTTCATATTCTTTCTTGTGCTTTATTCAGGTTTGTGCTGAAAAATTCTTCCCTGATTACACATTTTAAATTAATATCCTTTGTCATTCTTTATATTCTTATGCTGCTTTATTTTTAGTATGTTTTATCACTACCTGATATTTTATTACACAAATATTTAGTTGTTTATTCATTTATTGAAACTTTTCTACTCTATTATTCTTCTCTACTATTTCTCTATTGTCAATTTCTTATATCATGAGAATGTAGATACAAGTAGGTAATCTGTTTTGTTCACCATTGGAATCCTAGTACTAAGAGACATAAACTAATACAGAGTAGGTGCTCAGTAAGTTTTAATAACTAATGCATAAATTTATGTGTTGCATAAAATCTCCAATTTCTTCCTGCTGTTATTAAAATGAAGAACAAATTCAAAGCATGGTCTAAAGGCCTATAATATATAACACATGTTAAATTCTTTAACTCATCTCTGTATATTCTCCTGCTTCATTTACTACTTTCCAGCTACAATGGTCTTATTTATGATGCTAAGCGCACCAAACAAGTTCACCCATCAGAATCTTTGCCTGGATTATTATTCTGTCACATTATTGATGTCCATCTCCTAATTATTAGGTGAAAAATTTTCTCTGTTCATTACAACATATCTTAGACCTTCTATGGTATATTATAGGAGTTAAGTTGATATTATTTGAATGAATTAGTTATTTAACTTATGAGTAATTAGACTGTTTTGTTAGCCGGTAAGAAGTAAGAAATGAACTTGGGGAAAAAGTCCCCAAAAACCAATTTCACTGTCCTGGAAAAACCAATTTCACTGCCCTGGAAACCAAAGGACAAGTTTTGTTTGTAGCTTTGTGGATTTTTTTTTTTCAACAAGAAGAAACTAGTTAACTCCTGTGATTTAAAATATATCAGTGTATTGATTACTCCAACATCTATATATTCAACTTTGTTTTCTCTTTTATTTATTCTCTTTGCTACCAGCAAGCAATTTACACTAGCTGTCTAATAGTACACAGAATCCAATATATCTAAAATCCATCTCATTAACATCCTCCTCCAATCTGCTATTCTATCCAGCCAATATTTGCAGGTTAGTTTCCCTGGGAATAAAACTCAAAGGTAAAGATTTACTGACAGTGATAAACACACAAGTTCTACACATAGAGTGTGTGTGCAGAAAGTTAGGAGTGATTAACATACAGGGATAGCATAGGAACAGACTTAGGCAATGGAAAAAAGTAGTGTGGCAAGGAGGTGTGACTTTTATACCCCAACATTGGCCAGTCATTGAAGCAGATTGCCCCTCAAAAGGAATGTCCCAAATTTGAACAAGGTGGCTTTCTTTAGCATAGAGCATTCAGCTATCAGGTTCAGTTGTCACAGCCTAAGCAGTTGGGGGAAATGAATGTTTTGGTCTTAAAAAGAGGAGGATATATGGGGAGCACACCTCAGTGTCCATAGCATCGATCTAAATTAGATCACTCTCAACCTCCATTACCAGGTAAAAAGTAGCAGCTTGAAACAGAATTGATTTTAATTAAAAATCGTCATGCTTTTGTAATACAGTATTTTAATAGATGTCTAGGGTAGAGGGGTTGACCTTTAGAGTATGAGTATTAGCTAAGGGCCTCAGAAACTGAAGAGAGAAACCAAGTGTACAACGTAGATAATTAATTAGAGAAATATATTTTTGTTAAGAAAGAAGGAACAGAAAATTATAAATGGAAGGGCATTGCCTGGCTAACTAAATACTGAGATTATATGGAATTGGGTACCATATAAAATGAAGCAGCTTATAAAAATTTCTAATTGGAGGGAAATAATAATTGTAATTGTTGCTCTTAAAATTCTATTTAAATCAACATATGTTGTTTGAACATCAATATATCTTCTGTTCTTCCCACCACTATTCTAATCTTCGATATAGTCTTCTACACTTAAATTCCTTCTGGACGTTATGCATGTATGTGCATGTGAATTTCTATATGTGAAAGTATGTTGGAAACAGAGATAACAATTGTAGGATACTGAGATGATCATTAACTGGAGACAACTCATTGTTAGTGGGAGTTCTGAGCTAGAGATAAGGAAAAGAACTTATAGCCTTCTGGGATTTTATGAATTCTACAAATAGGGCCTTGGAATTCTCCAGTACATACATTTTTAATTATCCCTTAGGACATCCTGCTTTGGTGCACATCTCCATTGTGAGATTATAAACTGCTGAAAATCAGATAATATGTCTTATGTAATTTTGTAATGGTTACATTTATGAGAGCAGGTCCTTAGGAGAAAACACAATTTTTTATCTTTGCCTCTTACTGTTCCTTACCTTTATTTGCTAGACTTACATCCTCTGATCACTGTGGATGAAATCGAAGGCAAGTTCATGTTTAGTTATCTATTGCTTTGTAACACATTGCCCCAGAACTTAGTGGCTTAAAATAACAATGTTTATTATCTTACTGTTTCTGTGAGTCAAGAATCCAGACATGGCTTAGCTGGGCCTTCAGGCTCTGGGTCTGACACAAAGCTGCAATCATGGTGCTGGTCAGTGATATATTCTCATCTGTGGACCTGATGGGTGTGGATCAATCTCCAAGCTTATTCTACTTATTGATGACAGGATTTATTTCCTTACAAGCTGTTGAAAAGAAGGCCTAAATGTCTCACAAGCTGTTGAAGATAGGCTTCTCTCACTTTCTTCTACATGGGCCTCTTCATGCAACAGCTTTTAACATGGTAGCTGGCTTGATTAGAATGAACCTGCACAAGGTCAGATAAACAATGCCAGCCTAACAGAGCTTACAGTCTTTGTGAACCTAATCTCAATAGTGATGTGCATTACTTTTGCCATACTTCTACTCATTAGAAAAGGGTCACCAGACCTAGTTCAAAGTCAGAGGGAGAGGATTACACAAGGGCATGAATACATGTAGACAAGATCACTGAGGACCATCTTGGAAGTTACCTACTAAAACACATGAATTTTATGGTGGCACTTAGGTAACAAAAACAGTCTGATCATTCCAAATCATAATACACAGTCTCAGTTTATTGTCATTTGATTGTGTAGCCATGTGTGTTTGCCAAATTTTCATTCTTAATTTAGGCTATAAATTATTCCCTGGCCCTTTTAGCATTCAAGTCTATTGGGAAAGATGATTAGTTCACTTTTCTCTTTTCCTATCCAACACTTTTATTTCTCTTATCCATGAACTGCTATGCTGCATACGTTCTGAAACAGCACCCACATTTTTTAATGGGAATGATGCCTCAGGGGTCATAAAAAGTGGATGATCTGCCCTTTCCTATCATGATAATCAGTTTCTGATCTTTACAAGGTTTTGCTATAAAGAAAGAGAAAATGTAGCAGCAAGAGGAATGTTATAACTCAACTTAGTCTTGTACTAATACAGCATCAGCCTTGGGGACTTGAAAGTATTTTAATTGAATTTTCACTTTGGAAAATTTTATGGATGTTGCCCATCATTTAGAGGCTGGCTGTTAGTTATCTAAAGATGTCTTGAAAAGGAATCTCTACACATTTTAGCCATTTTGTCTTTGTTCTACTTTGAAGTTTATTGTGGTATCTCGAATGTCTCTGCTGAGATCTTTTTATACCTCGAGGCAGTTTTCTTGGATGGTGTCCAAGACAAAACCATGCTAACTCTCTTGTAGCATGGCACACATCTGGTCTTTGGTAAAAACAGATGCTTTATCCCAACAAGCTCTGGGAGGGTGGGCCACCCAAAGCAGCTACTTTTCTATCACTTGGGTGTCAAAGCTGCTAGTCATTTCATCACTCTCCCTTTAGATATCTCTATAGGAGTTGAATGCCAGTGCACTCTTCACAGGGCATTAATCAAGCTCACCGAGTTTTCTTAAAGCTTCACTCCCTCCTCCTCTGATGCAGAAGTGGAACTCAAGAGGACACCATAGCTTTGTTGGTAAATCCTATTCTAGCCTCTAACTCCAGATACCGTTAGACTTCACAAATGTGAGTGAATATGGAAAAGCATTAAAACAATTAAAATCTTTTATAACTCATCCTTTGAAAATCCTCCTCCATAGTCTTGTTTCTTACTTTGGAATAGACATTTGCTTTGGTGATTCCATAAACAGTACCTTATACATATAGGTGCTCAATAAATATTTTAAATAGGTATTATTATGATGATTAACTCTTTAATAGCCTGAAGATACTTCATTTGGATACCTAGTTCCTTGGGATAACTTATTCATTATAAGATGCTTTATATACTACACAGTAAATCCCCCAAATCTCATGAAGCATTTTCTTAGGCTAGTCTCCCCAGAAAGAGACTCCTGAGTTGAGGATAAATTTGCTAATGATATATTGAGGACATGTTCTGAGGGAAAACCAATAAGGAAATGTAGGCAACAGAGTAAAAAACAGGAGGTTGCCAAACAAGGATGAGACCTCAAGCTAAGTCATGCAGAAGGTAGCATGATTCCATAGGGGAACACTGAAGTGTAAGTTTCACTTCTCAGTTTAACTGACCTAAGGCAAAGGAGCCGCGTCTTTCTTAAAACTGTCATATGCCTGTTAGTCATTGGTTACGGGCAGCTCCAGACAGAAAAAAATTCTCAGGCACTGTCTGGCTTTCAGAAAATGTCAAGAAAATACACTCTAGTGGCCTGGGGGTCCCTTCTCTGAAAAATACACAAACTATAAAAGATATCTAAGGTGATCTGGGGGGAGTGCCAAACTTATAATACATATATCTTGTGCTATCACAAGACAGTTTAGTTAAATCCTGTATTTTAATGTATTTGTGAAATTTACTATTCTTTATCTTACTTATTTCACCTAAAATTTTCTTTCTTTTCTTTTTTTTAAAGATTTTATTTATTTATTTGACAGAGAGAATGAGAGAGAGAGCACATGAGAGGGGGGAGGGTCGGAGGGAGAAGCAGACTCCCTGCCGAGCAGGGAGCCCGATGTGGGACTCGATCCAGGGACTCCAGGATCATGACCTGAGCCGAAGGCAGTCGCTTAACCAACTGAGCCACCCAGGCGCCCCACCTAAAATTTTCTTGATGAAAATTCATTATCACACCAACTGTCACAAATCACTCCTGGAAGGGACAACCAAACGGTATTAATCAGATTACTTATGAGAAGTGTCTTTTTGTAAAAATGGTATCTATGAAAAAAGAAAGAAAAAGAGAAAGAAAGAAAGAAAAGAAAAGAGAGAGAGAGAGAGAAAGAAAGAAAAAGAAAGAAAGAAAGAAAGAAAAAGGAAAAAGAAAGAAAGAAAGAAAGAAAGAAAGAAAGAAAGAAAGAAAGAAAGAAAGAAAGAAAGAAAGA